>NW_025860977.1:68100-70626 GCF_002878395.1 Capsicum annuum
ATATTGGAGGGAGATATTTGTATAAGAACACTCTAGATTTATAGTATTTAGAATCATCCCTACATAAGTATAAATAAGGGATGACATTAGACATTTGTATCCATCCTGAAAATACAAAACAATCTCAAAGTTTCAGCTTCTCCTTCTTCACTACAGTCTTTTTTGTAGCAATTTACAACTGCATCATTTTCACTATTTCAACTTCTTGTTTTCCAATCCCTCTTCTCCTTTTTTGACATGATATCAGAGCCCATTTTTTATGGGATCTGAATCTATTTTCGTTTATTGGCTCATCTTAATTTTAGCTCCTTTTCTTGGATCTATTTGCTGAAAAAACATAGCACTAGAAAATAACCAACAACGGGTCCTCCGATTTTCTCGGGAAAAAATTACTATATTTTGGCCATTAAAATGAAGGTTTATTTGAAGTCTATCAACTTGTGGAATGTCATTGAAAGAGGAGAACCTACTGTTCATCCATTGAGAGACAACTCAAATCTCAATGATATAAAAAAAGATGATAAGTTAGTGACTAAATCTCCAAGAGCTCTCACTTGCATACATTTAAGCCTTACGGATGTGATGTTTACAAGTATTATGGCTTGTAAGAAGACTGGGATAAGCTAAAGGAGGAGTTTGAAAGCAACAACAGAGTTAAGTCCGTTAAGGTCTTAGCTTTGAAGAGAGAGTTAGAACTCTTGAAGATAAAGGATTCGGATAGTGTGAAAGAATACTCTTCCAAGATGATGGATATTGTGAACCAAATAAGGATACTTGGTGAAAACTTTCTAGATCATAAGGTTGTAGAGAAGATCATGGTCAGGCTTTCGAACAAGTTTGAATAAAAAATCTCAGCTATTGAAGAGTCTTGTGACTTGACTACTCTTACAATAGCTGAGTTGATCTCTAAGTTGCAAATCCAAGAGTAACAAGTAACTATGAGAAATGAAGGAACAGCCGAAGATGCCTTTCAAGTAAGGCATAAATTCAAGCATCAAAAGAAACGCAAAACAGTCTCTTTAGACCACTTTGGAGAGGTGAAATCTGGTGGATATCAAGGTGAATCATCAAGGAGAGGAAAATCTCCACCTTGTGGTATTTGTAATAAGACAAACCACTTGGAAAAGTATTGTTGGCAGAAGTCCAAGAGCTATCCTATTCAATACAGATACTGCAAGAAGTATGGGCACATTATTGCAGGCAAAAGCAAACTCAAAGTGATCAGTCTTCCCAACGAGTAAATTTTGCGGAAGATCACTAAGTTGAAAAAATAGAGGAGGAGGTATTCATGGCTTCTCACACATCACGTGTTAATCGATATAATTAGTATGTCGATAGTGCGTGCACAATATATATGGCGATTGATGAAAATTTGTTTGTATATTGGACAGGTCTGATAGGACCAAAGTGAAGCTTGGAGATGGTGCATTGGTGCAAGCTAAAGGAAGAGGATCAGTGAAATTCCCCACAGACGAAGGTATGAAAATCATAAATGATGTTCTTTATGTGCCAACCTTGACTAAAAACTTGTTGAGTGTTGCTCAGTTACTTCACAATAATTATTCACTTACTTTTAAGGATAAAAAATGTGTTATTTATGATCCTAAAGGTTGTGAAGTAGCTAAAATTAGCATGATTGATAATTCCTTTCCAGTTTCATGCTATTCTACAAAAAGTTGCTCTTTCAATGTTGAAATAAGTGATACTTGGCTTTGGCACAAAAGATTCGGTCATTACAAGAACCAAGATGGGAGTACTTTAGTTGCAGCTCAAAATTCGCAAACGATTTTGAAGACCAGGTCACTACCTAAAGTTTATGAGCAATGCAATTTTGCTCTCATGGAACCATCTTCTTTTGAAGAAGCAGCAAGTCATGAAGCTTGGATTTCCGCAATGGAGGAGGAGCTTGCCCTGATTAATAAAAATGATTCCCCAAAGAATATAGTTGTTGAGGAGTTTGGAGAAAGGGGGAGCTCGAAAACTCAACAACATAAAACTCAACAAGGAGATGACTCACTTGGTTCACAAAGACCAAAAGGAAATATTGTAAAGTCGGTACGTTACAGAGATAAAACTTTTGTTGGTACACATATCTTTGCAGGACCAAATGATGGCAGAAAAATTTCATTATTTGAAGAAGTTAGAGGAGTCGAGAAAAAAGTACAAGGCACCAAGGCATAGTTCAAAGCTTCGTTTGAGTTCTTCTGCAGCAAGTTTGGGATAGCTTCCAAAAAATCACTTTAAGGGGGAGTGTTAAAATATTAAAGTAGATTTTTTGGAATCATAGAATTCTAGTTAAGTCTTTAGAATAGTCTAGTGAATTTCTAGGATAATCATGTTGAAGAAATATCTAGATATTTATGTAATTCTAGTTAGAAGAATCTAGAAAGGAATGGTGTAGAAATAAATATCTAGATATGTAGGAATGGTGTAGTCTAGAAAGGAAAGATCTAGAGGGTGCTAGATATTGGAGGGAGATATTTGTATAAGAACACTCTAGATTTATAGTATCTAGAATCATCCCTA
>NW_025860977.1:73626-88846 GCF_002878395.1 Capsicum annuum
ATACTATAAATCTAGAGTGTTCTTATACAAATATCTCCCTCCAATATCTAGCACCCTCTAGATCTTTCCTTTCTAGACTACACCATTCCTACATATCTAGATATTTATTTCTACACCATTCCTTTCTAGATTCTTCTAACTAGAATTACATAAATATCTAGATGTTTCTTCAACATGATTATCCTAGAAATTTCACTAGACTATTCTAGAGACTTAACTAGAATTCTATGATTCCAAAAAATCTACTTTAATTTTTTAACAATAGAATACAAGTACACAAATGTCTATCTCTGAAGTAAAGTAAAAAGTAAGGACATAGGTAAAATAGATGAAGTTGGGAACATGCTCCAGACGAGGAACTCACCACAAACTAAATAATCTATAAGTTGCACAATCATGATCAATAGATACCACTCAAACTAGTATCTGCACTAAAAGGGTACAGAAAATAAGAGTTAGTACGGTCCACTTGTACTCAATAGGTATCATAGACAACCAAGCTAAGTAGACAACTAAAATAAGTAAAATAACTACGAGTGTTGTAAGTGCCTTCACATAGAAGAGTCCCACGCTGAACAAGACACACAATTACAATAGAGGATTCAATCTCAACAACAATACATACAAATAAATTCCACATTTTGAAAAGATATTCAAAACACATATCACCCAAATAAAATAAATGAATATAGTGCAGCATGATGAATTCAAGGCCAAATGCTCACTTTATGTACACTCAGTACTTATCTCAGCTAAGACATTTTATAAAATGGTCTATTTTTATTCACAAAGAATCAAAGTTCTATAGTAGTACCAATTCCATAAGAATAAGTGGTGAATAAGTATGAATGATTATGGAAAAATCAACAATGTAAAATAATTAGATCAACAATGGTATAAATGAACCCGTCACCCAAATCTCAGTAATCATGATATAAGCCCCTCATGGCAACACAATAGTAAAGAACCATTTAATACACTAATAAAGTCAACACAAACCCAACTCGAGCATCACAATGATAACAAGATCTTTAATGAATTATAAAGTCAACACAAAGCTCCTACTCATACTTCACAGTGATAATAAGCTCTCTAATCAATATAAAGTTAACAAAAGCCCCACCTCTGGCATCACAACAATAATAATTAATCCCAAATAATACATAAAAATTCTCTCTCACATATCAAACCCCAACACCTCCTAAACCTTAGCTACCATCCGCATGGCTAATAGCACCAATGGTCAGCCATCGGTGGTGGCTGGCTAGATTTTCTCACTCATTTTTAAAGAGATCCTCCCTAGCCTATATCACCTAACATACAAACCAACCCTAATAATTTGCCTAAAGATCCTAGAAAGCCTATCGAGATGTCAATTTCCATAGAATTCAAAAATGATCTAGTTGACAATGGGAAAGGAAAAATAAAGTATGTAGATTTGATAAAGCCAAGTAATACATCACAAAAGAAGATGGGGATCTCAGATTCAATTACTATCCAAAAATCTATGACTATTAATGAAGTTCATCGAGTGACCTGGACTAAGAAAAAGTATATAAGATCTATATTATGAAGAACCTAGAATATGCAGTCATGGGAAAATTTTCCTATGGGTGGCTAGATTTAGAAGATTTGAGAGTCTAAATTCCTAAACAAAGCAATATTAAAGGGGATTTCAAGTTATTATTGTTGAGAAATAGACATATTCGAATGAAATTTAGCCATATGGAGGACTTTGTGAACATTATGACTAAAATATTTACTATACTATAGCAAAGGATGGTTTAGCCTATCAAATAAGGCCATTAACATACGATGCAAACTTTAAACTGGAGAAGGAAACAACTCATGCTATTGGCATAGATTTCTCTCCCTAACTTGCTCCCCACTTTTTTTTATAAAGGATTTTATTTTCTCAATTGCATTAGCTGTGAGTAAGCCATTGCATCTTGATGTGACTACTATAAAAAAAAAACATAGTTATATGATGGTGAAATTCCAGGTTGATTTTTTTGCCAAGATCCTAGAGCTTGTCGAAATAGTAGTGGTTGATAACAAGACCAATGAGGCTAGAGTGAAATTAAGTTAAGTATGACTTTCTCTTTAAATATTGTTTGAATTGCAAACTTCAAGGAAAAAATGAATACCATGTAAAAGTTTACATCCCAAATTGAAAAAGACTGCAAAAAGTGAGCAGATTGGGTTGACTACTGATAAAGACAAAGACTATGAGCGGAAAGGGTGGATAATCATGACAAGAGGAAATTTTGAATAATAATTACAAAAGGTGGAATCCCCAGAATAGAAGGTTCATGCAAAATGATTGAGATAAATTCTTAAGTTATGCTGCAACTATTTTGACACCATTCGATTATAAGAAAATCACCATATCAAATGCTTTTGAGGTATTAAAAATGAAAAAGAAAAAGGAAGGGCTAATAATGCCAACAAAGATACAATACAAAATATAGTAGTTAATAGACAATAGCAAGAGTAGTAATATGGGCAATAGCATATAGATAAAATTGTAATTAAAAAATAGATACAAGGAATCTGTCATCTATAGCAACAATAACAACAGACACATAATAATGTAACAAAATAGCCCAGTAATGTAACAAAATACTCAGGATCCGCAGGATCAACATAATAAACTAGTTAGCACAAGTAATTGTATAGATATGATAGAAAAAATGAAACATAGATCACAAAATGGGGAATGGAGGATGAATAGACCCTGGGTTAAATTTGGTGCAATTCCATAAAGATTAGGATTTATCTCAAAATATGTACCGTGAACCACTACAGGAGTATATGACAAATAACTATATGATATAGATGTAAGTACTTCTCTTGTTAATAGGGTTAGTTACTATCCAGTGTTAACTATAAAATTTTAAGAGACTAAAGGAGTAGTAAAAAAGGTAGTAGAAGTTATACCTAAATCACAAGCAGTGCTTCCATATAGTCCAATATCCCCAATACAAGCCCTGTATAAGGTAGTGTCATATCAGGAGAGAAGTAGGCCTATATCCCCAGACCATGTCAAAAGGAAAAAAATTAAAATAACAAAGTTAATACAAGAAATAAGCCAATCAGGGTGGATCTCTGTATGTGTGTGTGAAGACTTATCATAAATGAGTCACAAAGCCTTGTTTTAGAATATTAGGTCTGTGATAACTCATCATTCTTTCCATAGGTTTAGATTCTTCATAAACATCCTAAATGTTTTCTAATTGCTTTGATGGAATAATTTCAAGAACCAAGACAATCTTATGTTTATTAGAGAAGATTAGGCACACATGATGCAAATTATAATCAAAATGGCAAATGTTGTGTCTTTGTACAGGATCAGGTTTAAGTAGGGTTTATCTCTGATTGAGAATAACAACTAACTCTACAACTTACTTTAAAGATGGAAATTTATATTCACAACTTTAATATATGCTAAGTATATGCTAACTGTGATTCTCTAGGGAGGTTAGATCTAAGGAAGGACATATATTTTGTAGGTTACAATTTGAATTTCCTATCCTATATTGTAGTGATTTTAAATTAGATAATGGGAGAAGAAGAAAAGATTATTAGCTTGCCAATTTATCCTTGTGAATATGAGGACTTTGCATTTTGCATTAATTCTTTTGAGTTATTTGATATTAATTTAAAGGTGGTCCATTTACTTGGTGGAGTGGGAAAGCTGATGAAGCATGAATATTCAAAAAGCTTGATAAAATTGTCACTAATCATGCTTTTTGGATTTTTTTTAGGGGTTGAATTATAACATTTATACATGACTGATTCTGATTATGCCATTTTATTATTTTCTTATGGGGGACAATCTCTCCATTTGTTAGGCCTTTTAAATTTCTGAAGTTTTGGCTGAACGTGAAGATTTCAAGGATATAGTGAGAAACAACTAGGAAACATAAGATTCTGAAGATGTATTTATTAGGTAAAACAAAAGATGAGGAATACCAACTTAGATTTGGCTACTTGAAGAAGAGATAGTTTTGGATACATATTCAAGAAACTCCTTGTTGAGGCGGAGATTTTTACAATCAAAGAAAATTTATTTGAAAAACATCCTACATCAGCTAATAGGATAGTTTTAAAAAGGGCTTAAGATGAACTTCAGATGTATTTGCATTATGAGGAGGAGTATTGGAGGCAAAAATTTTAGCTAAATGGTTTATTAAAAGAGATAATCTAACACCACAGATTTTTTCCTTTAAAAATTTCTTAAATTTTGAGCTTACTGCTCGGACTACGACTTACCTAATGAGTTGTAAGGTCTCCTAATGGGTTGTAGGGCTCGACTCGATGGGTGACCAATAAGGGTGGCCTATGTTTCTGTTTTGACTACTAATGGGATGTCATGAGTCGTAATGACTCTATATGGGTTGTAGGGTGCTTTTTGTAGCCAAACAAGAGTAAGTGCCTAATGTCACTATTGTGGTTACGACTAAAACCCTATGAGGCATAAGGTTCATGTACAAGTCTTAGGGTATGACTCATAGGTTTAACAGTGAGAATTCCCTATGTCTCTACCTAGACTATGAGTTATGGCGCCGACTCGTAACTAGACATCGTGAGTTGTGACTTGACTCGTAGTTACTATTTTTCTTGTGTTTTAATTGGGGGCACTTTGGTCAAATTTTTTTTCCCCAATTGTGAGCTACGACCTTAAAATAATTTTGGGACCTTATTATCACCCAAAAACATAATCAAACACACTCTTAAACTCTCTCAAATTCCTAAGTCAAGAACAAGTTAGGGTTTCTCAAGGTTGATCATTTAGAGTTTCCAAGTGGTGATTTATATCTATGATTATGACACTTTCAGGCATGTACCTCTCCCCTTAAACTTGTTTGACTTGAAGCATGTGTTTAAATGGTTATTCATATGGGTTTGATTATGGATTTTGATTTAAGTTGAGGGTGTTGGACGAATTGTTACTTGATTTGCATTCCCATGGTTTTAATGCAAGTTTTCATATTTGTTCATGTTTTATTTATGTATTTTAAAACCCATTAGGATTCATGGGTATGGTGAATGGGATGGAGGTCGAGGTATTCCCCTAATTTGATGATTTTAGTTTGGAATTTGGTTTTATAAATTGTGTTCCCTCAACGCACTCACATAATTGGATTTGAATTATGGTTAATCACATGATTTGGCTTACTTTCCTAAACTATTGCATTTCATAAATAGTTAAACGGCTAAAAAGGGTTTTGAAATCCTTATTGGCCAGGTTTTTTATTTTAATCTTGATTTAGTGAAAGAAGGGTGGCGTGGCATTCCCGCAACTTGATTTTATAAATAAAGGGGGTTGTGGCATTCCTCCAAGTTGATGAAATTGGTATGGTATAATTATAAGCTTGAAAGTGTAATGGTATACCGACACCTGTGGTTGATGCCTTAATGTATGATCCTTGTTTAATAAATGTGAATGTGTAAACTATATTAATTGGTCTTAATGGGGGTTGGGGTCTTGATGACCGTGTGCATAGTTTATACTATATATATGTATCTTAGATAGGCGTGGGGTTGGGGTATTCCATGGTATTTAATAATACCTCAGTTTGTATGGCTAACACATACTAAGACCCTTTTAGCAAGGTGAGAGCTAGACCCATATATCTAGGGATAGACATTCCAGGCTAATGTTTTACTTTTATACTAAGCCTTGTTCCCAGTCCCGACATATTTTATATATATATATATATATATATATATATATATATATATATAATTATGTGCATTAGTTTTTGAATTGTTTTGGACTGACTTGATCATGCCATTATTTTATCCCTTTCCTGAGTTACATGCTACCGCTCACCCTTCTAACCATCTCCAGATGCTATATCCTCATGAGATATAGGGAACGAACACACTTCTGCTTTTCCTGTATAGTGTTAGGTAATCCCTAGATTGCTTGTGATTTAGCTTGAAGTGGTGAGCTTACATTCTTACGAACACCCTTATTTTATGTTTTGGTTTCACTACGTCATAAATTATATTTCAATTTTCTTTTGGTTATCATCAAGGGCATGTATCGACTTACATTAATGTTGGTTCTTAGGGGCTTTTGGATTACTGTGGATTGGAATGGTTGTTGAAATTCTTAAATTCCTTTCAAATCTAGTTGCTTAACTATCTTGTTATTGAGTTGGTTTGAAATTCTAGCCTACTTGCTTGAATTCAAACTTGTAAATATTTGTTTTTAGTTTTCTTTTATTTCTTGTGTTAGGTAGATTTTTATTTTAGTTTACTTATTACTATGGCATCTTGGAATGAATGTGAGCTTGGTGGTTGGAAATCTTAGCTTGATGATCTATGTCCATATTATGATGGACCTCACTTTTGGCAAGATTATAGATATGCTCCCCAGAGAGAGATGTGTGCACCATCTCCATCCTATCGGGAGTATGATTGTTCTTTATGTGGTGGTCAAGATGGACATTGGAGTGATTGACCAAATGATCCCTCCCCCTGTTATGCTAACCTAAATTCTAGTTCTTCTTATGAGTTTGATAGGTCTTATGGTCAAGAAAAAGAAGAACAAAACATCGAAAAGAGTGGCATTGAAGCTATGTTTCAACACATATTGGATCTCTAGAAAGAAACGTATGATATTGAATGTGATACGTGTCAAGACATGAGGCCAATCATTCATGAAGAGATGGATATAGAGGTCAATCATTCAAAGCATTCTTCTATATTATGTTTAGATGATATCTTGTCTGTGGAATCATTTAAAATAATGGAAGAGTGTGAAGATGAGGAGCAAGAACCCTATATTGATGTTGATCTTGATGTTGAGCAACCCTCGGTAATTTCCAAACCAACCAAACCAATCATGAGGGATGATGCCAAGATTGAGGACATGGTGCTAGAGGTAAAAGAAGAAACCAAGAAAATCTCTAAAAAAGACTAGCCAAATTCGAAGTGAAGATGTCGAGAAGGTGAAAAAAAGTGAATGTATAGTAGATAGTGTAAATTATGAAGTAGGATTGGTTGGGCCTCACTCAAAGCACTTTTTGACATTATGTTTAGATGATATATTGTCTGTGGAATCATTTAAAATGGTAGAAGAGTGTGAAGATTAGGAACAAGAATCCTATATTCTTGATTTTACATTAGACAAGCAACATAAAAGTATACCTCACTTTAAGGCCAAGTGGTTTACCACGCTAAATTCATTACTTGACTTCTTAATTTTTGTAATACCTTCCTTTGCGTGAGGCAAGAATATAGATTCTAAGTTGGGGGTGAAATTTATATCCTCAAGGTGGAGGAAAAAGTTGATTTGGGTCGTGCCGCAACAATCAGGCACTGTTTGGGAGGCAACCTAAGGTATTTTATTGTTTGTACTTGTAGTATGTGATTGACATCAGATCTTTGCACCTATGGTGCCACAGGTATATTTCTAAGTCTCTTGTTTTAGTTTGATGTATTGGGGACAATTCATGATTTTAAGTTAGGGTGAGACTGTTTATGGATATTGATGTCCTCTTGGGGGTTTTTGTTGTTGTGCCTTTTTCCCCGGAGTCTTATTGCTAGCAGAGCCGGCATGTTTAGGCATATTGTGTTTTGTTTTGTGATGTGTTGTGGTTAATTGGGAGAAAAATAAGTATCTGGGGCAGTTGACATATTTTTGTTGATTTTTTAGAATGATAAATACCTCTCCAATTATCTATTTTGAAACTGTGTGATGTGCATCTATATGTGAATACTGTGAATCTTTTTATGACATTGGTATTAGGGATATGATAATCATTGCTAACAATCGTATGAACCGAATAGGTAGTAGCTTGTGATGGACCTTTATGCCATGTGTTTGTGAGATACTACCTAGTTCCCGTTGTATGTTAAATCCAGAACTTGCTCGGTTGGTCTTGCCTTGGTTGTAGGAGATTAGTTTGGAAAGGATCATAGGCCATTTCTGAGATTAGTCCACTTTTAGCCTAAATGACCTTCCATGTTTGAATAATATCCCTTGATCCTGATTTTGAGCCTGAATGCCTATATTTTTTTATTATACCTATCACCTTCTCACTTGTATCATAATGAACCTGTTTTGGCCTTGGTTCTCCTTGGGCATTGTGCACTTTGACTTAGGCAAATCACCTAAGTTGAGGGTGGCTATCATAGAGGTGTGTAATGTAAAGTGAGTATGAAGAAGGGTAAAATAAGAAAAAAATGCAAAGCTGGGTGTGGTAGAAAAAAGAATAAGAAAAGAAATTGTGAAAAAGAGAAAATAAAAGACTAAAGGACCGCATCTAGCCTAAATTTGCTTTAATAAAGAGAGGGAGAAATAGGTTAAAGGTTGATAAGTGAGACCCCAAAAATAGTGTAGTTCCAGGGAGGCTTAGTCACTTTAAATATCCTTTATTAAAATCCTAGCCCCAAGCCTACATTACAATCTGAAGAAAAGTCCAATAGTGAACCTAGCTTAAGCTCCCATCTAATGATTAATATTGTAACAAGATTGATCAACTTGAGATAAAATTAGAGTGAATAGAATGTTCTCCTAAGTTCGAGAGAATTAGGGAGTTCAACATCTAGGTAGGTTGATAAACACTTAGATGGACACTCGAAACTGATAATTTGGTATTTCCCACA
Source organism: Capsicum annuum (assembly GCF_002878395.1). Taxonomy (NCBI): domain Eukaryota; kingdom Viridiplantae; phylum Streptophyta; class Magnoliopsida; order Solanales; family Solanaceae; genus Capsicum; species Capsicum annuum. The sequence goes on from NW_025860977.1 coordinate 82,252, forward strand.
AGTCATGAGAACCCAATACTGTAGTTATTATTCAATGGAGATTAATAATCATAGTGATCACAACCCTAGTTTCTCTCTATCATTGTTTGGAACCATTGGAATTTTAGCTTTGAGTTCTAAAACGAATTGAAATGTTAATAGCTTTTGTTCAATCATTAAAAAAAAACCATTTTATCTTTTCGTATCATTTTTCTGAATTCAACTTGTAGCTATAGTTTCAAATTAGTTTAATCATCACTCACATTATTCCTCGTGGATTCGACCCCGACTCCAAAGTTGGGTAAATATATTGACGACGACCCCCTTGCACTAAATTGATGTGTAAGTTGAGCGTTATTAATTATATATTCAAAACTCATCCATTGCTAATTGTATTGTGTTATATTTTAACTCGGCAAAGGGGGTGATCCCTAGTCCTCAACGGACTTAGGATACCTGTCACGACCAGGACCTGGTTCGGGTCGTGACAAACTTAGTATCAGAGCCTATTTTCATGGTCATTGGGTTTCCATAAAGCTGTGATGATCTGTATGTCGCAACAGATTAATAATATGTTACATCAGATTACACATTTGTTGCATAATTTGTAGTAGATGGTTAATCTGTTAGGAGTCGGGTTCAGAGAACCAAAACAACAGATGGGTAATCTGATGCAAGATATCAACTGTCTGTCACAACAGATTATCCATCAATTACATCGATTGGCATAGGACAGGTAACCTGTAGCAACAGATGTCCCATCTGGTGCATCAAATATAATATCTGTTGCACCAGATATAACATCTGTCCAATATCTTTCTTTGAGTAGAATTATTTTACTTAAAGAAAACGTACTGCATCATCCAGAGGGTTAAAGAGATCAGCCTCCTTAATATTGGTGTTTCTCTTTGAAGTCAACCACCTAAACATCCTTGGATGAGAAACCTCATTTGGGTAATCCATTAACTGCTTTCGGAGGGGAGGAATGACTTCAAATGCACAAGCCTAAAAAATGTTAACAGGAAGCAAGCAAAAAAAAAGTCATAATAACTATATTCAATATAAATTAATGGATGAGTGAAATTAGTGATTAATCTTACCATGAAAGCCCAAGAAAATTCGTATAATGTGGTCGTCCATGAGGATAGATTTGTCAATAAATATTGGACAGTCAAGTAGAAGCTGTCATTTCCCTAGGGATAATTATTGAATTTTTCAAAATCCTCAGCACGTGCTAACAAATCATCTTCTATGGCCTTGTTGACGTCTCTTGCTTATATAAACGAATGGGCAAACCAAACTAAGCACAATTGCCCTCTGCACTACTCTGGTATGGGTTTATCCTCGAGATCTATCATTAAATCTGATGCTTTGTAGCCACGTTAAGCAATGTCAAACAACCCATCTATTTTTTCCTTGGCATCTCAAGCCCGTCACTATGGCAAACTCCTACAAGCCAAAACAAACTGGCATGCCACAGTAATTTATCTGGATTTCATCCATCTTCTTTTTACCCCCCTCCTCTAGATCTTTATCATCCCCCATGTACTTGATCCTGCACTTGAGAAGACCATACACCATCATTATACGGAAATGGAAATGGGCAGGGAGGTCACCGGCAGCTCAAGAAAGCGTCCAAAGCAGCTCTTCTTAAAAAGTCCATCTATGTTTTCATTCTTCATAATTTTCCTAAAATTATTAAAATTTCTTCCCATCTGACATTTAAGTACAATTTGACCAGTTAGTTTTGCTTCTGGGTCATTTATTGGCATTATAACTTGAAACTTGTCAATACTAAAAGTTTTGACAGGATCATTCTCTTTCTCTTTCTCACTCTCTCATTCCTCCTCTTTCTCACTTTTATTTTCTTCATCACCATCTACAGACCCTTGTCCACCTCCCTCAACATTGTTTTCATATCTCTCCTCACTGCACTTTTCCCTGACTGAGATTGTTCAGGAAGCTCCTCTGAATCCCTCGGTACTGTATCCTTTTTTGGGGGTGGTCAGACGTTGATCCACTTTCACTTTCTTTTTTTTTGGGAGACATGTTTTACCTACAAACAACAGAAAAACAAAATTTACATTACAATTGTTGTATGCATAAATTTTAACAAATACATTACAAACACCACCAATACCGACACACCAATAGCCACCACCACAAACACCACCAACCAATGCCACAAACACCACGAATATCGACACCACCAACAGCCACCACAAATACCACCAACCAATGCCACCACCAGTGCCACCACAACGACCACAAACACCACCACAAACACCAATACCACGACAGTCAATGGAACACTACAACAGAAACTAGGGTTTTCTCGAGTTCTTCATATAATTTTACCATCAAAATTCAAAATTGTAAATGTAACACCCTGATTTTCTAAACCAGAATGTTACACGGTGCTCATGACCCCAAAGGAATACAAGCTAACCCATGACTAATATTTGTACCTATATACTGCATTATATATCATAAAATGCGGAAACGTGAACATGAAAGGCCATAAGGTTTGAACTGAATAAACGTCTGACAACAAAATGTCTGAAAAAGGTATAACAAATACAAAAATAAGTCATAAATACTAAAAATAATGAGATCTGAATATCTAATCTAACATCTAGTCTGAAAGCCTCTAACTGAACTGAATAAGGAGTTGAAGGAACATGTCTCCAACTAACTTCATCTAGCAACTGAATAGTAAATGTAGTAATAATCATATTGTCCTCGAATGAGAAGGACTCACTGCAAACTCTCAACACTAGGATGCTACTGCTGATCTGGAGCTCATGCCTCTGAACCTATGGTGTAACATAACATAAAGCACCATAGTGCGAATGCATCAGTACATCTGAATGTACTGAGTATACGAGTGAGGTAGGCTAAATGCAAAGGGTTATATGCATGAACAATGCTAACTAATATGAATGTAAGAATACATACATGCATAAACAACTATAACTGAACTCGTGATGATGTTGACTACTGAGTCTGAATGCTGACGATATGACTTTATTGTTACTAAGGTACTGAATAGATTATTGACTATTTTTGACAGTTCAAATTATGATGAACTGGTTTGAATGATTGTGTCTAACAGTCCTAAAACTGAATACTAGTAACGTGAGCTATGACAACTGATATAGCTAATATAACTATAATGATCGAACTAATCAATATAATTGATATTGAGCAACTTTATCTGACAGTCTAAGTTCTAATGGAACTATTTGAGTTCCATTCTACTTGGAGTAACTTAATCTGAGATCAGTCCTATCTAGCGGGTGATCATGAGTATACTGATAATAAGAATGATTTGACTTAGTCTGAGATCAGTCCTATCTAGCGAGTGATCTTTAAATCTAATGATTCTGATACTAATTAATCATAGTTGAGATCAGTCCTAGCTAATGGGTGATCTTAAAGTCTATTTATAATGATAAGCATTAACTGTATCTAACAGTACCGCATCTGTACTACTAAGCTGAGTTGACTATGTCTGAAAGCCCTAATTCTATAACTAAAACTGTGGGATGTATTTATCTAACCGACATGCCCCAAGCTAATCTGATCAGGGTCCAATCTCTGCCCTGACTGAAAGGGTGTCAGTACCGTGCCACCAATAAAGACATCTGCTATGGAGTCATTCCTAATCTAGCGGGTGACTCCTGGGATCAGTCCTATACATATATATATGCTAACGGGTGACCCCTGAGTATGTCAGTCCTATCTAACGGGTGACATCTCATACTTATGCTGGCTACATAGTTCTAGAACTGAGGGATTGCTTCCAAGGATCTCAGTCCTAATATAGCAGGTGAGTCCCCATCCCTAGGATCACTCGGTGCTGAATCCTATTCCCATTTGAAAGACACTAAACTAAATAACTGGGTTGAACTAAATAACCGAACTGAACTGATTAGCCAAACTGATATTGATTAACTAGATTGATACTAGTGGTATTATTTAGCGGAGCTAAACTAAGTTTACTGGATTTCGATGACTGATGGAATGTACTGAGTTCTGAGGACTAGTTGAGAGTACTGAAGTTACTAAGATTGACTTTGAATACTGAGGTTATAGATATTACTGAGTACTAAGATCACTGAGATTACTGAACTACTGAGATTACTGAGGTTACTGGATTTTCCTGAGTCATATAACTGACTGAATTCTATAGATCATGGCTTGACTGAGAGTATCGTGATAACATGACATGCCTCTAGGCATACAACTATATTTTTGGGTACGAATACCCCCAGGACTTGATGGAAGGAAATAGACACAACATGACTGACTTGATCATAAGATTGGGGTCCACAATTCACATTGTCATAAGTAGGGGATATTATACTTTATGTAGTCCTTCAACATCTTAAGCATGGTAGGGAGTGCATGGATATATTTCATGTACATATAGTATATCTCCATTATCATACTTTCTTCATACCACAACAATAGCAACACATCAATATCATGGAATTTATATTGAAGTATATAGCTAACATGGACTTGTCATTTAGATATCATGGAACCATGTAAACATGAATTTCTAGCATTCTAAGCATTTTATCAAACACCTTGCATGCATAATATTGAGCATAGGTGTACTTAACAAATTTAGAAATCTTGAACCACCCAAATTCATGGGTTTCCAACTAACCTATTCACATGATTCATGAAAAACACATCAAGACACAACCTTAAATCCAAACAACAATAATTAACATGAATATAGTCATAAAACAACAAAGAAATCACAATTTATAATTTAAAACATGATTCTTGAGCTCCATGGATGAAAGGGACCCATGGATGAACACTATGCATACCTTAGATTAAGAATTCGTGAAGATTGACGGTGAAATTTCCTTGAAATAGACTCTTCTATGAAAACCCTAGTACTTATTCTTGAGAGTTTTGATCTTGAGAGAAAACCCTAATCTTGTGGTTGAGAGTGTATGAGAGAGATTTTTGAGATGTTTAACTAAAGAAAATGGAAGACAATATGCTCCTTGAGGGTTATAAGTCGTGTGAAGTGAAGGAAAAAGACCAAAATACCCTTACTAAAATAAATTCTCAGTTGCTGAAAATCATAGCTGACAACATTTGTGACAAGGCGTCAAAAACGTGACAAGCCGTCAAAAATGTCGTCACACAGGAGCTGGAATTGATGGTTTCTACCTAAGTCTGACGACATTTGTGACAAGGCGTCAAAAGTATGATACGCCATAAAAAATGTCGTCACACAGGAGCTAGAATTGATGGTTTCTGCCTAAGTCTGATGACATTTGTGACAAGGCATAAAAAATATGACAGGCCTTCAAAAATGTCGTCACACAAAAGCTGGATTCTGTCTAAGGCTGACGACATTTTTGACAAGGCGTCACAAATGTGATAGGCCTTCAAAATTGTCGTCACACAGTTGCCAGCCCGACATGCTGGAGTAAAATAGGAATAACTTTTTGCTCCAATATCGGATTTAGGCGAAATTGGTATCGTTGAAATCTAATTCAAAGAGATTTCATTTGATATATAGTTAACCACCCAGTTCGTCATATACAACGAGTTATGGTTGATTGAAGTTGACCCAAGTTTAGACGCTCACTAAAACTTGAACGATAGGAAAGCTTTCAACTTGTACTTGAGTTAGGGGACCTATATGATCTAAATTCATTCTCAAATAGATTTCCACACTACATAATTGATTAACACACTAAATTTACATAGGATTCGAGGCTTTTGAAACGTCTACGCATAGGAATGATGGATTTTCATCCTAGTCCGAAATGTGGGATATTATAGTAAACCCATTGTCGAAGATAATACAACTAAAAGTTTTATTTTTTATCATTAACTTAAAAGCCCTTATTTTTTAGAAAAAAATTAAAAATATAGAACTCTTCTTGAACTATGTTACCTACGAAGACAAATAAAATGACTTATACAAGCAAGAATAAAGTAAAAAATAAGACCTATGTGGTCAAAAATGATAAGAAAAGCGATCTGTTGTGAAGGGTTGAGCAATTTGTTGAGTAGTATCAAAATGCTACACGCTGCTCATGACCCCGAGGGACCACAAGCTAGCCCATGACTAATATATGTACCTATATACTGTAAATTATGATATAATAATGCGGATACATAGAATTATAAGGCCATAAGGTTCAACTGAATACATTCATGTGGGTGAAAATACCCAAAACAACTTAATCATACTTTATAATTAAAAAGAGGGTTTTTGAACTTTATGGATGAAAGGGATCAATAAATCAACTCACACATACTATTATATAGCAAAACAAACAAGCATCAACATGGGTATGATCATATAACCACAATCAACCAAGCTTTTGTATTTTAAATATTGATTCTTGAACTCCACGGACGAAAGGAATCCGTGGATGAACACTACGCATACCTTAGAAGGAAGATTCTTGATGATTGACGGAGGAATTTCCTTGAAATTGGATCTTCAAGCTTAATTATGCAACTCTAGTTGTTTTTCTCCTTTAGTACTATTGGATGATGAACTTTGAGATGAAAATAGGGTTGTAATATGTTTAGAAGCTATATATTTCGTAGGGTTAAGTTTAGGGTA
>NW_025860977.1:88946-99384 GCF_002878395.1 Capsicum annuum
GATTCTTGAACTCCACGGACGAAAGGAATCCGTGGATGAACACTACGCATACCTTAGAAGGAAGATTCTTGATGATTGACGGAGGAATTTCCTTGAAATTGGATCTTCAAGCTTAATTATGCAACTCTAGTTGTTTTTCTCCTTTAGTACTATTGGATGATGAACTTTGAGATGAAAATAGGGTTGTAATATGTTTAGAAGCTATATATTTCGTAGGGTTAAGTTTAGGGACGTGTAAGGAGTATTTAAAGACTTAATTACCTTTAAAATAACTCAAAACGGAGTATTTTTGACACCTGGAATTGACTTAGGTGGCGCCCAAGTGATCTCCTATGCTTGGGTTGGGCGGCGCCTAATCAATCGCCAATGCTTACTGTCTCTCACGAAAATGGGCATAACTTTTTGCTCGGGTATTGGATTAAGGCGAAATTGGTATCGTTGGAAAGCTAATTTGATTCTGTACAATTTGGTGGGTCTAAATCAGACAAAATACCACATTAACATCGAGTTATACTCATTCAAATATGACCCGTGCAAAATCAAACACTAAAACTTGATGGATTTAAAAACTCTTAGCTTGTATTACCTTAAGTGACTTATATGAACATGCTTAATGCATCATAAGCTATCCTATCACTAGGATATTCATTGTAAGTCATGTACTCAAGTATGAATCATAGGATAGGATATTCAATATGTAGGAATACTTATTCACTTCCTAGCTTATAAACATGTGGGGTATTACAATATCTCCCCCTTGGGAACATTCGTCCTCGAATGAGAATTTACTGAGAAGGGATATAAGACAATAGAACCTGAACTGAACATGAAGAACTGAAACTTGATCTCATGATTGACATGCTAAGCATACTGAACTCGTATATATCTAATGCACGAGCAACTGTCACATGAATGCATAACTGAGTATGAAATGGTTAATAGGTACCAAGTTTATACTGGAAACATGAACGTGAATTGAATAAGATTCTGAATTGGCGGGGAAGAGATGAGGATACTTGGTACGCATATCTACTTCTGCTTCCCAAGTAGCTCCATCATGAGACTAATTTTGCCAAAGAACCTTGACTAGAGGGACTTCTTTGTTACTCAATCTACGAGTCTGATAATCTAAGATTTCAACTGGAATCTCTTCATAAGAGAGGTTGTTCTGAATGTCGATGCTCTGAATAGGGACAACAACTGTTGGGTCACCTATGCATTCTTTAGCAAAGAGCATGGAAGACTGGACAGACTGAGGCTAGATCTGAAGGCAACTCAAGCTCATAAGCTACCTTGCCGAAGCGACAAAGAATTCTGAAGGGATCGACATACCGGGGATTGAGTTTCCCTTTCTTGTCGAACCTCTTCACTCCCTTCATGGGAGAGATCTTAAGATAGACATAGTCATTGACCTCAAACTCGAGATCCTTTCTACGAACATCTGCATAGGACTTCCGTCGGCTCTGAGCAGCCCGAAGTCTCTCTTTGATCAACTAAACTTTCTCTAAGGCGTCGAATAATAAGTCAGGAACATGACTGAGGCCTCACTAACTTCGAACCAACCAATCAGAGATCTACATCTCCTACCATAGAGAGCTTCGAATGGAGCCATCTGAATACTAGAATGGTAGCTATTATTGTATGCAAACTCAATCAAAGGCAAGTGGTCGTCCCAACTTCCCTTGAAGTCAATTGCACACGCCCTTAGCATATCTTCAAGAGTCTGAATGGTCCTCTCTGCTTGACCATCTGTCTGAGGATGAAATGTTGTGATGAGATAGACTTGGGTACCAAGACCCTTTTGGAATGCTTTCCAAAAGTGAGAAGTGAACTGGGTACCTCTGTCTGAGATGATAGATAGTGGAACGTCGTGTAATCTAACTAACTCCCTGATATAGAGTTTGGCATAATCCTCGGTGGAATAAGAAGTACGAACAGGAAGGAAATAAGTTGACTTGGTCATTCTATCAATATTGACCCAGACTGAATCATGTTGATGACGAGTTCTAGGCAAACCTGTCGCGCAGTCTATGTTAATTTCTTTCCACTTCTAAGTAGGAATGGTGAACTCTTGCATAGAACCACTAGGTTTCTGATGCTCTATCTTAACCTGCTGACATGTAGAGCACTTAGCCCCAAACACTGCAATATCTCTCTTCATTCCACTCCCCAATAGATCTCCCGCATGTCGCGGTACATCTTAGTGGCCCCTGGATGAATAGAGTATTGCTCACCATGCGCTTCTGCAAGAATTCTCTGCCTCAATTCATCTACACCTGGAACACATAGACGACCTGACAACGAAGAACACCATCTCCCCCTTGGGAGAAAACCTCAACTTTCTAATTCTGAACTGACTCTTTGAGCTTGACAAGGCTAGGATCCCTGTCTTGTTTCTCTTTCACCTCAGAAACTAGAGATGACTCTAAATTACTATGAACACATACACCACCCTCTGAAGAATCGACTAAGCGAACGCCTAGTCTGGCAAGCTGATGGATCTCCTGAGCCATCTTTTTCTTACTATCCTCAATGTGAGAAATACTACCCATGGAGAGTCGACTAAGACTGTCAGCCACAACATTGGCCTTTCCCGGATGATAAAGAACACTCATGTCATAATCCTTCAAGAGCTCTAACCACCTTCTCTGGTGAAAATTGAGATCTTTCAGGGAAAAGACATACTGGAGGCTTTTATGGTCTGTGAAGACATCTACATGAACTCCATAGAGATAATGCCTCCAAATCTTCAAGGCAAAGACTACCGTTGCTAACTCAAGATCATGAGTAGGATAATTCTTCTCATGTGGATTTAACTGTCTGGAAGCATAGGCTATGACCTTACCATGCTGCATGAGGACACAACCTAAACCCACGCTGGATGCATCACAATAGACCACAAAATCGTCTAAACCATCTGGAATTGCTAGAACTGGAGCAGAGGTGAGTCGAGTCTTCAACTCTTGAAAGCTCTTCTCGCATGAATCTAACCACTGAAACTTAATCTTCTTCTGAGTCAATCTAGACATGGGAGATCCAATAGAAGAAAATCCCTTGACAAACCATCTGTAATAGCCATCCAAACCCAAGAAACTTCTAATATCTGATGGAGATACAAGTCTGGGCCTGTTTCTTACTGCCTCGGTTTTCTAAGGATCTACTCTAATTCCATCACTGAAAATAATATGGACAATGAATGCTACTGATCTTAGCCAAAATTTGCACTTGCTGAACTTAGCGAATAATTGGTGATACCTGAGAGTCTGAAGAACAATCCTGAGATGGTCTGCATGATCACGCTCTGTGCGATAATAGACCAGAATATCATCTATGAAGACTATGACAAACATATCCAAGTACTACTTGAACACATGGTTCATCAAATCCATAAAAGCTGTAGGGGCATTGGTAAGACCAAATGACATGACTAAAATTTCAAAGTGACCATACCGAGTACGGAAAGCTGTCTTCGAAATGTCATATTCTCTAACTCTGAGCTGATGATAGCTTGATCTGAGGTCTATCTTGGAGAAGTAACTGGCACCCTAAAGTTGGTCGAATAGATCATCAATCCTTCAGAGAGGATATCTGTTCTTGACCATGACCTTGTTGAGTTGACGGTAATCAATACACATCCTGAGAAAACCGTCTTTCTTGCGCACGAATAATACTGGCCCACCCCATAGGGAAATGCTGGGTCTAATGAATTCCTTATCTAAGAGATCCTTTAACTGATCTTTCAATTCTTTGAGTTCTGCTGGTTGCATTCTGTATGGCAGAATATAAATAGGTTGAGCATCCGAAAGAAGGTCTATGCTGAAGTCTATTTCCCTTTCGGGAGGAATGCCTGGAAGATCTTCGGGAAAGACATCTAAGTATTCATTAACAACATGGACTATTTTGAGGCTAGGATATTCATAACTGGAATCTTTAACATGCATGAGATGATATACACACCCCTTAGAAATTATTTTTCTTACCCGAAGGTAGGAAACAAGTTGACCCCTGAACACCGAAATGCTACCCTTCCACTCTAGGATAGAATTATTTGGGAACTGAAATTGAACTATCCTGTTTCTGCAGTCGACTGTAGCATAGCAGGAATGAAGCCAATCCATGCCGAGAATGACATCAAAATCAGTCATCTCTAACTCCACTAAATCTGCTGATGTGGATTTCTGAGATATCATAACCAGGCAGTTCCCATATACTCGTCGGGCTATGATAGTTTTACCCACTAGGATAGAGACTAAGAAGGGCTCTGCTAGGACTTCAGGACTGATTCCAAAATTGCTTGCTATGTATGGAGTAACAAAAGACAAAGATGCACCTGGGTCTAGCAAAGCATAAACATGAACATGGAAAATCTATAACGTACTAGTAACGACATCAGGAGAATTTTCCTAATCCTACCGGGACTGAAGAGCATAGAGTCTGTTTGGGCGTTACCCACTAGTAGCACTGGAAATGGCACCCTGCTGGTTCGGCCGACTGGACTGAGCTGTAGAATAATTTTGCTGACCCTGAAGACTTGACTGCAGACACTCCCTAATCCTGTGGCCTGGCTTGCCACAACCAAAATAGACATCACTACTGGCTCTGCATATGCCCTTGTGGTTCTTACCACAAGTCTGACAAAGGGGATTTGTTCAAGCACTGCTAACACTGCCCTGGGATTTAGAGTCTGGCGCTTTGTTTCTATTGCCGTCTCTAAACTTTGGCACTGGAGCGCTGGCAGGGGAAGGAGCTGGAATGGCTGACTTAGAGTAAAACTGTGAACAGTTTCCTCCATCTGACTTGGGGTGAGCAAAGTTGAAATTACCTGACCTTGCTCTCTTGTTCTGCCTCTCCCTAGTCTTAAACTTCTGCTCTTCTACTTGCTGGGCATGGGTCATAAGTCTTGCTAAGGTCATATCACCAATCATCATTGCAGACCTACACTCATTTACCACGCTATCATTGACCCCTGACACAAACTTGCATATCTTAGCTCTATTGTCTGCAACTACATGAGGAGCATACCTAGCTAGCTGAGTAAATCTGAGAGAATACTCTCTAACCATCATATTCCTCTGCCTGAGGTTGATGAACTCAAGAACTTTGGCTTCTCTCAGCTCATGGGGAAAGAATCTGTCTAAGAAGGTTGTGACAAATTCCTCCCACTCGATAGGGCCTGAATTATCTAACCTGTCAGACTTCCACTATTTATACCAATCATGAACAATATTTTGTAATTGGTAGGCGGCTAACTCAGCACTCTCAATAGAAGTAACACCCATGATGTCAATGACCTTCTGGACTTGGTCAATGAACTCCTGAGGGTCCTCATCAGACTTAGACCCATGGGAAGATAGAGGGTTCATCCGGGTAAAGTCCCGAACCCTAGCTGCTTTGGGAGTGGCCATTGGATTCGTCGGAATGACTGGTGGCCATTCATTCTGTGTAGACATGGACTGAGCAAGTATGGTAAATACGGCTCTAAACTCCACATGGGAAATATGTTCGCCCAAAGGATCTTCGGGCTGAGGAGCTGGCTGGTTTCTTTTCTTTGGTGCCATGGTCTGGAATAAGAGAAGAATGGATTAGACTGAGAGTTTAACTTATGATTATGCTCACTAGCATGACATGAATAATGAAGAAAGGGGACTATTCCTAAAACATTTTATAGCTTCCCGCACATAAATGTGCCGTGCAACACACCCATGTACAAGACTCTACTAGATGCGGCTTTCAGACTTCCTAGGACTCTATTGAACCTTAGGCTCTGATATCAAGTTTATAACACCCCAATTTGCTGAACCGGAATGCTTCACGGTGCTCAAGACCCCAAGGGACCACAAGCTAACCCATGACTGATATCTGTACCTGTATACTACAAATCATGATATAATAATGCAGAATACATAGAATTGTAAGGCCATAAGGTTCAACTGAATACAATCATGTGGGTGAAAATACCAAAACAACTTATTCTAAACATAAATCTGAACATAAATCTGAAAGCCTCTAACTATCTGAATAAGGAGTTGAAGAAACTAATCTCCAACTAACTCCGTAAAACTGAACTGAAGAAATAAATAAATGAATCAAATCATATTATCCTCGAATCAATGAGGACTCACTGTGTCTCTGCGACTGGAATGCTACCGCTACTGCTGGGCTGGAGCTCATATCTCGGAACCTATGGTGTAACATGAAAAGAAAGCACCATAGCGCAAATGCATCAGTACAGCTGGAGTACTGAGTATACGAGGAAGGTAGGATGAACATAAAGGGTTTCATACATAAACAACACTGACTTACTAATATGAACGTGGGAGTCCAAACACACATATATAGAAACTGGGACCATGAATACGTGATAGCATGGCCTATAGGCTAATACATGGTTTACTGATAAGTGTCATGACTGATACTGAAACTGATAACATGGGCGACTGTATCTGACAGTCCTGTATATACTAAAATCTGAAGAATGCCCTGAGTTCTTTTACTGAGACTGATACTAAAACTATGGGAAGTAGTGTTTAACCGACATGCCCCATGTATGACGTTATGGCTAAGCTGGGGTCCAATCTCTGCCCCGACTGGAGGGGTTTCAATATCGTGCCATGGGTAAGGACAGCCTGTGAGTGACCCTTATCTGGCGGGTACTCAATGAGAATAGTGGGAACCCTAAACTGATGGGTTAATCCACCTCATCAACCTTAATTTGACGGGTTAAGATGTCTCAACCTACGCTGGCTACGTAGTTTTGGAACACAAGGATGACTACTAAGAATCACACCCTGAACTGGCGAGTGAGTTCCCATCTTTGGGTTTACTCGGTGCTAACCTCTACTCCCTTCTGGGGGGATTGGACATGAATAACTGACTGTGCATGACTTAATCTTACTAAATTCCACTGACTGGCTGAATATTACTGATATCTGATAACTGACTAAGATCATGAGGTTTTCCTGAGTCACATGACTGTCTGAAGTCTATGGAATCATAGATTGAGTTCGGATATCGTGAAACATGACATGGCTCTAGGCACACAGCTATAGTTTTTGGGTACAAGTACCCCCAGGACTCGATGGAATGAAACTGACACACATGACTGACTTGATCATAAGAGTAGAGTCCATAATTTATAATATCTTAAGTAGGGATCTCATACTAAGCATGGTTATCAACAATGTATTGCATGGAAAGGATTTCATATCACATGGAAGTACTTGCACAATCTTAATATCATATTCACTACATAATCATATTGGAAACACATACCAATAGCATGGAAGTTCATGTGGATTGCATGGTTATCATACATCTTGTTCATAAGTAGGATTTGCAAGTAAACATAGCATAATCTCATAAGAATAGTTCATGAGTATTCCAACAACATTATAAGGCACATTATCAACATAGAAGTCGTTGGAACGTAAGGGCATATCATGAATCCTTCACTTAGTCACAATTTAGCTACATTGCATGATTTCTAGTTTCTTAGGTATTTTATCAAACACCTTACATGCACATCTTAAGCATAGGTGAAATCATCAAATTATACATCATGAACAACCAAATTTACATGTTTCCAACTCATATGATATCATGAATTCACAAAAATATATAAAGATTCCATCTTGTGAATCACCCAATATCAACAACGTGATCATCAACACCCAACAATATAGAAATCATACTTTATAATAAAAAAGAGGGTTTTTGAATTTTATGGATGAAAGGGATCCATAAATCAACTCACGCATACTATTATACAGCAAAACAAAAAAGCATCAACATGGGTATGATCATATCATCACAATCAACCAAACTTTTATATTTTAAAGACTAATTCTTGAAATCCACGGATGAAAGAAATCCATGGATGAACACTATGCATACCTTAGAAGGAAGATTCTTGATGATTGACGGAGGAATTTCCTTGAAATCGGATCTTCAAGCTTAATTATGCAACCCTAGTTGTTTTTCTCCTTTAGTGCTCTTAGATGATGAGATTTGAGATGAAAATAGGGTTGTAATATGTTTAGAATCTATATATTTCATAGGGTTAAGTTTAGGGACGTGTATGGAGTATTTAAAGACTTAATTACCTTTAAAATAACTCAAAACGGAGTGTTTTTGGCACCTGGAATTGACTTAGGCGGCACCCAAGTGATCTCCTATGCTTGGGTTGGGCGGCTCCTAACCAATCGCCTATGCTTAGGTTGGGTGGCGCCTAACCAATCGCCTATGCTTACTGTCTCTCACGAAAATAGGCATAACTTTTCGCTTGGGTATTAGATTAAGGTGAAATTGGTATCATTGGAAATTAATTTGATTCTCTAATATTTGGTGGGTCTAAATCAGCCAAAATACCACATTAACATCGATTTATACTCGTTCAAATATGACCCTTGCAAAATCGAATGCTAAAACTTGATGGATTCAAAAACTCTTAGCTTGTATTACCTTAAGTGACTCATATGAACATGCTTAATGCATCATAAGCTATCCAATCACTAGGATATTCATTGTAAGTCATGTACTCAAGTATGAATCACAGGATAGGAGATTTCATACGTAGGAATACTTATTCACTTCCTAGCTTAGAAACATGCGGGGTATTACAACTGTATTGTTGAGTGAGAATGAGAGAGAAAAGAGCGAGAACTCGAGATTTAAAATGATGAAACAATTTGTATGGGTTGATTTGTATTTTGAAAAAGAATGGCAAGTTTTGAAAATGTTAATTTGGTCCGAATTGATCTTAATTATTTTTAAAATTATAAAAGATATGCGTACTTTTTAACCATCTCATCATGCAATTTCCAAAAGGGTACTATTAGTCTAACATATGAACTCAATTGGAATTTTATAAAAATAATTGAAGCTGTAGTTGACCCTATGAACTCACCCCTAGTCCTAGATTAATCAGTTTAGGTACTATTAGTCTAACATATGAGCTTATCAGATTTCACATCTATTGTAAATTATCAAAAAAAATTGGTAACAACAAATTACAAATTTATTGTAAATTATCAAACATATTAAGTCATCTGTTGCGACAGATTATCCATCTGTTGTAAATTATCAAATGGATTAAGTCATATGTCGCAATAGATTACCCTTCTGTTGTAAACCATCAAATAGGCACTGTCATTTATTGTAGTTGACATTATGAGAACTCACCTCTAGTCCTAGATTAATCAATTGAGGTATTAGTTAACATATGAGGTAGTAAGAATTGGCTCGACTCAGAGTGATCGATCGATGACTGGTCGGGAGGAAAGCAATACCTTATCTTCATGCAATTGCCAAAATACTCAATTGAAGCTATAGTTGATCCTATGAGAACTCACCCCTAGTCCGAAATATTTAATTAAGGTATTAGTACCCTAGTTCTAGATTAATTAACTAAGGTATTAGTCTAACATATGGTGTAGTAAGAATCGGTTCGGCTCAGAGCGATCGATCGACGACTCTAGTCGAAAGGAACGGAATACCGTCTCTTCTTGCAACTACCAAAAGACTCAATTGAAGCTGTAGTTGACCCTGTGAGAACTCACCCCAAGTCCTAGATTATTCAATTAAGGTACTAGTACCCTAGTCCTAGATTAATCAATTAAGGTATTAGTTGAACATATGAGGTAGTAAGAATCGATTCGTCTAAGAGTGATCGATCGACGACTCAGGTATGTGTAACGCCCTAAAAATGGGTCCCGAGATGTCACAGGGTGCTTAAAGCTACAAGTATCCTAAAGCTAACCCTTTGAGCCTACTATTACTTATAAAGCTTTCTTTAAGGTAAATAAAACAATCCTTAGCTCTATCATATCAAAATCATAAGGAAAAAAAATAAAACACTTTGTCCGAATGGACCTAATACTGAAAATCTCAACATACTAATAATCTGGTAGCTAGTCTGACCAAGACTCTACTACTGACTGCACTAGAGAGCCATTGGGATAGATCCCCAACTGACTCGAACTGGATTGAAAACATAATGAACAACTACTCAAAATATTGGAATGTCTGAAGATAGGTCCTCAAACCATGAGGACTCACCACTGTAGAGATGTAGATAAAGTGCTCGGATATCACCGATGAGACTAGGACTGAGCACCTGAAACTACATTACAAGAAAATATAGCACACAGACAAGTATGTGGATCAGTACTTTGGGAATGTACTAAGTATATGGGGGTGTATGCAATTAAATAGTTAACATCATAATCTTTATACAAAATTATGCATGCTATAATAGATGACTCACAAAGTTTGAAATAAATTCTCACAATCATGAATAAGAAAAACATATAATGTAAGTCATGCGAGTCATCACACTTAAAATCTCATAAAAGCAAGAACTTCGGTAAAACTCAAGGACGTAATACTTTTGGAACCTTTAAACTTAATAAATCAAGGACTTAGAAACTTTAGACTCTTA
>NW_025860977.1:102384-109156 GCF_002878395.1 Capsicum annuum
GCTTCTCATAGCCTTCAAAATGGGAAATCCAATTCTTAAAGAATTATTGAAAACTCACGGTTGAATCTTGAGATAATTGGATTTTTAGGTTGAAACCCTAATGTGAGTTCTTGGTGAATTTTGATGAACTATGATGGAATTTTCTATATTTGGGATTAAATCACGTATTAAAGAGGATATAAGGTTGGAAAAAACCCAAATTACCCTTAATGACTCAGAATTAAAAGTACAAACATTGCCCTGGCGCGATTGCCAGGGCGTCACCTCGGTTAGAGCGGCAGGATACCTAGGGTGCCACCGCACTTAGAGCAGTGGACTACCCAGGGCACCTCCTTGATGGTTCCAGCGCGATACCGGGGGCGACGCGGGCTTATCACCCCAAGATACTGGAATTGAACACGAAACATGCCCTTAGGCTCATTTAAATATTCTAAAACTCACCTGAGATGTACTACAACCTTTCCCCATCATAACGCAACAAAAAAATTAAGAAATGAAGGTTGGTAAGGTCATGAAATAATTCAACGAAGATTGAAGGCTCAAAACAAACTAAGTGTTGGAACACTTTGCTAAAATTCTAAGTATTAAGCTTCTAGTGATTCATTTCGAAGGATTTAATGATGAGGAAAACTTATGGGGTCTTATAGTAGGGAGGAAAGCAATATCATCTCATCATGCAATTGCCAAAAGACTCAGTTGAAGTTGTAGTTGACCTTGTGAGAACTCACCCCTAGCCCTAGATTACTCAGTTAAGGTATTAGTCTAACATATGAACTCAATTGAAATTATATAAACAAATATTCAACCTAGTGCAACAAATGTCTTTTCTGTTGGATTAAATCAAACAGATTAGGTAATCTGTTGCACCATATTACATATCTGTTGTAAACTATCAAATGGATTATGTCATTTCTTGTGATAGATTACAAATTTATTGTAAATTATCAAACAGATTAAGTCATCTATTGCGACAGATTACCCATCTATTGTAAATTATCAAATGGATTAATTCATATATAGCAATAGATCACCCTTCTATTATAAACCATCAAATAGGCACTGTCATCTATTGTAGTTGACATTATAAGAACTCACCCCTAGTCCTAGATTAATCAATTGAGGTATTAGTTGAACAGAGGTAGTAAGAATTTGCTCGACTCAGAGTGATCGATCGATGACTCTGGTCGGGAGGAAAGCAATATTGTATCTTAATGCAATTGCCAAAAGACTCAATTAAAGTTATAGTTGACCCTATGAGAACTCACCACTAGTCCTAGATTATTCAATTAAAGTATTAGTACCCTATTCCTAGATTAATCAATTAAGGTATTAGTCTAATATATGAGATAGTAAGAATTGATTTGACTCAGAGTGATCAATCGATGACTCTAGTAGAGAAAAATGCAATACTATCTCTTCATACAACTGACAAAAGACTCAATTAAAGTTGTAGTTGACCCTGTGAGAATTCACCCTTAGTCCTAGATTATTCAATTAAGGTATTAGTACCCTAGTCCTAGATTAATCAATTAAGGTATTAGATGAAAATATGAGGTAGTAAGAATCAATTCGGATAAGAGTGATAGATCGAAGACTTAGGTAGGGAGGAATCCAATACCGTCTCATCATAAAATTGCCAAAAGACTCAGTTAAAGCTGTAGTTAACCCTATAAGAACTCATTCCTAGTCCTAGATTATTCAGTTAAGGTAATAGTCTAACATTAAATTTAATTGAGATTATATATAAACAAATGTTCAACCTGTTGCCACAGATGTTTTTTCTGTTGGATTAAATCAAACATATTAGGTCATTTGTTGCACCATATTACGCATTTGTTGTAAACTATCAAATAGATTATGTCATTAGTTGCGACAGATTATGAATCGTTGTAAATTTTCAAACAGATTAAGTCATCTATTGCACTTAAATGTTTTAATATCCTTTTTTTAAAGCAATTTAGGTATTTCTTATCTGAGATAAAAAAAAAAAGGTACAATACTAAGGCGGTAAAAAGTATTACTCTGTACTACTTGGATAACTCAAAAATCTCCTGAGTGAGTAGTCTTATCTGGTCTTTTCAATGTCACCATATCCTTGTGCCCCTCAAAAGTTATTAATGAATATTTAAAATCCATATCAAGATATACTCTCTCCTTCAGCCATAAAGTAAGACTCAACTCATCTATCACTTTTTTTATTTTGAATTCTCTTTGTTTTCTTTTTTACTCTCTTTTCTCTCTTTTTGGATGAGGATCCTTTCGGATCTCAACAGATCAATATCTTTTCTCAACTGAAATGGATGTTTTGATCCCTTTGCTTATTTGACATTACAGGTAAGGTTCACTATTTCTCTTTCCATCTCATCATCTTCTTTATATGTCATTGAAATTAGATATTTATATCTTTTGCTATTAATGATTTACCCATTACCAGTTTTCTATTTATAGAGAAAATTAAAGGAAAGGTGACTTTTAATTCATGAATGAATGAATCATTGTTTTTATTAAAATATGCAAAAAAAAAGTCATCTGTTGGGAGAACTTAAAAAGCCTTGTTGCCAATATAGTTTTTTTATGTCTTTTGTTTAGTACGCTGGTGGTGTTGTTAATGGAGGTGGTGGTCGTGTTGGAACATCTGAAGTTTGTGTTGTGGATGGTGTTAAAACATAAGGTGTTGTTTCTTTGTTATCGATGCTATTGTCATTGGTGTTGCAACAGTTTCCTCAACTGTTATAACTGATGAATCAACTATTGGAATAGACGGAGCAACTGTTTGAAGAAATCAAACCAGTATCAACGCTGGTATGATTTATTCCAATAGATGACCCATCTGTTGCAACATGTCATCCACTTGTTGTAACGATGCCTTATCAGTTGAACAGATGGGTAATCTATTACATCATATTGGCCATCTATTGATTCACTCAATTTTGTATTACCCTTTTGTACCGACGGAGCAACTATTTGAAGAAATCAAACTAGTAGCAAGGCTGATTTGATTTATTCCAACAGCTGAACCATCTATTCTAATATGTCATCCATCTATTGCAATAGATACCTCATCGATTGAACAAATGGGTAATTTGTTACATTAGATTAGTCATTTGTTGATTCACTCAATTTTGTGTTATCCTTTTGTAATGTTCGTTTTTTTCTAATCTTGTTTGATATCAAATGCATTTCTCTTGTTTGCAGATAAAAAAAAGTGAAACTGGATCCACTTTTGCCCGGCCAGCTTTAAAGGCTAGAGTAAATATTGGTTTGGAGAAATAAGTTGCTTACAGATGGAACCACTTCATATGTGGGAGGTATGTATTACTAATCAACCTATCATGAAAACACATATCCAGTACAATGATTTTGTGAATGTTTGTTATTTACCTATTAGGCTTTAATCCTTCAAACAAGATATAGCATTTTATAGTTAAGATTGTTAGGTTCAAACTAGTAAGGCTGAGGGACCAAGACGGTGGTGTCAATACTCTGTTACAATTTAAGGACAATTTATGTTCATGTTTTTGTGTCAAGTTTGGGGAAGGGTTCAAGTTTATAGCGGTAGTGTAAATATCCAATAGTGATTGGACTTGTTTTAATCGATCAATAGACTTATTGAAAGGCCTCAGAAGCCTCGCACTATAGCAAAAAATGATAGAACTAATAAAAATTCCCCTGATCCAAATTTATATGGATGGGTTGTTAGAGAAGGCTATTATACAGCAGAAGGTATTTGGGAGAATACCTATGCAAGAAAAGGGAGGTTGAGAAGGCCATACTCAGTCCTTGTTTAAGAGAAAACTGGGTAAGAAGGAAAGTGTAGCAAAATTGGCTGATGAAATTGACCTAAAAAATTAAGAAAATGAATGAGCTACGAATGTGAAAGTGTATCCAAAAATGAAAATCCACTAGTCGTTGAAGAAAAAGAAGAATGGTCAAGAGGACTTGAGCTGATCACTATGCTAGAGACTGCAACTAGCGAGCGTGGCCTCAATGAATACCCACAAAATACAGGACCAAAACTCTAAGGAAGAAACTTTGTGAGCACAGAAGGTGGTAAGATTGTCAGTCTGAATTAAAACCTGAACTAACTACTCCTGCATTAAAAATATGGGATCAAGCCAAGGTGGCAATTTCTCGAGTTAAACTTGCATCTTTGCCTCCTGTTTATGGCTCTGGTCAGGTCAAAGGCAGTGGAAAAAACAAGGCATGGGACTTCGGACCAACTTCGGACCTTTTTGTTTCTACTGACATTGACGTGATCATAGCCACAAACAGAAAGCATGGCATGCAAGTTAGACTTCAAAAATTGATGCCTCGACTTCCCTTATTTTTAATTCAAGAGTTGTTGGTTTAGATTTTAATTCTGATCAACAATCTTACTACCTTTCATGCTCATGAAGCTTCTTCCTTAGAGTTCTGGTCCTGCACTTTGTGAGAGTCTTCATTGAGGCCATGCTCACTAGCTGCATTCTTGAGCAAAGTGTCCAGCTCCAGTTCTGTTGACCATTCTTCTTTTTTTATCGACTGATGGATTTTATATTTGGATATACTTCCACATTTGAAGCTCATCCAATTTTTTCATTTCTTATTTCAATTTTACTGTCCATTTTTGCTACACTTTCCTTCCTACCTTGTGTTTCCTTGTACAAAAGGTCTGAGATGATAAATGGCCTTCTCCACCTCCCCCTTCCTGCACAGGTATTCTCCCAAGCACCTTCTACTATATAAAAGTCTCCTCCAGTAATCCATCAATATAAATTTGAACTAGGGCAATATCTATTAGTTCTATCATTGTTTTTTGCATTGCGAGGCTTCAGAGGCCTTTCAAGAAGTTCATTGCACCATTAAAACTGGTTCAATCACTATTGAATATTTAACTGTCACCAAAAACTTGAACCCTTCCCCAAATATGATGCTAAAACATGAGCATAAACCATCATTAAATTGAAATAGGGTATCGACACCACCGTTTTGGAACCCTTCGGTCTTATCAGTTCATACCTATCAAACTAAACTATACAATAAAAGATCTTGTTTGAAGGATCAATGTCTAATCGGTAAAAAACTGCATTCACAAAATCATTGCACTTTATGTGTGTCTGTCACGGTAGCCTAATCAATAATGTACATAACTCCCATGCATGAAAATGGGATCCATTGCACGCATCTTACTCTTCCTACCCCATCAGAATATGTCAGACAGTATTGTTTATTCATCTGCACGCATGTGATGACTATTAAAAAAGAGGTGTGAAGAGTCGTGACTTTTTATCTTAACACATTCAAAATAGCTGATGAATTGAAATCTCCATCTGTTGCAACTAACGAATCAGCTATTGGAAGAAATCAAAATATTTCCTCCAGTATATGGTCCCTGTCACAATAGATAATCCATATGTTGCAACAGATGGTAAATTTGTT
Source organism: Capsicum annuum (assembly GCF_002878395.1). Classification (NCBI taxonomy): domain Eukaryota; kingdom Viridiplantae; phylum Streptophyta; class Magnoliopsida; order Solanales; family Solanaceae; genus Capsicum; species Capsicum annuum. The sequence continues at coordinate 107,803 of NW_025860977.1, forward strand.
GCGACAGACCAGCCAGTGTTTATTCATCTGCATACATGTGATTACTTCTCGCAAAAAATGTTTGTTTCAATTTAGTTGTCCTATTTATAAGATCAAGAGAATTTTATTATATTCTTCCAAGATTACCCTTATTATTAAATGACTACATAAAGTATATATAATTCACATTTATACTTTCAAAACATAATCAATAAGGCCAATTTGGTAAAATAATCACCTAATTAATATTTTTCTTAATTGGTGTGCCAAGTCCATACAAAACGGAGGGACTATTATAAAGAGGTAAAGAGTCGTGAATTTTTTCTAACACATTCAAAATAGTTAATGAACCGAATACTCCATCTATTGAAACTGATGCATCATGTGTTAGAAGAAATCAAAACATCTCTTCCAACATATGGTTCATCTATTGCAGCAGATAATACATATGTTGCATCAGTGTCTCATCTATTGCACATACAATCCATCTGTTGCAATAGATGGTAAATCTATTTTGATATACCAATTGTTGCATATTCAATCCATCTGTTGCAATAGATACTAAATCTGTTATCGAGTGCCAAACCATTTTAAAAAGGTAAGATGTATTAATGTAAAATAAAAAGTCGCAACTTTTAACAGAAAACAAAATTCTACCAGTTTGAATGTAATTAATACAATGGAGATGAACAGTCGTGTCTTTTGGCCTGACACGTCCAGATTCAATCCTCTATAAATAGGACCCTCCTTAATCTTCATTCTACTTAACTTTATTTATTTTTGCATTTTTTCTTTTCGTGTGACATCTTCAACCACTTCTCTTCAAAGAGCATATTCCTTTCTCGTTGAGGTAAGTTTTTTTCTGGTGTAAATTTACTAGTTGGTCATATATGTTGTATTATATTTTGGACATTTTCTTTACATTTGTCAATTCATGCGTGTTTTAGATATGGCTAATCATGTTTTGAACATTGCTATTCTACGCGTCACAGTGCGGGAACTTCAAAAGAAGGTTAATGACCTGCAGAGGAATTTGGTCGTTGTGAGAGCGATGATGTTTAGAGAGATGCAGAGGCTGATGAGGGCCCTGCTGATGCTAGTTGATTGGACGGCTGTCATTAATGATGATGATGATGATAATAATAATAATTAGAATGTGTTTTTTCTTTTAGTGTATGTATTTTAATTTTTCTATATCGGACATATACCTAGTATATTTTATTTTTTGTTTAATGAAAAATTTACTTTAGTCAACTTTGGAATTTTAATTCTTATTCAATTTTCATTCTGTCTATTTCTTCTAAACATACATTTTAATATATCGACACTTGGAGGTAAGGAGCAATTTTGAATCCAGTAGCAATAGCAATTTTGG
>NW_025860977.1:109256-123259 GCF_002878395.1 Capsicum annuum
ATGTGTTTTTTCTTTTAGTGTATGTATTTTAATTTTTCTATATCGGACATATACCTAGTATATTTTATTTTTTGTTTAATGAAAAATTTACTTTAGTCAACTTTGGAATTTTAATTCTTATTCAATTTTCATTCTGTCTATTTCTTCTAAACATACATACATGTTAACATGTTGACGGTTGGAGGCAAGGAGCAATGTTGAATCCAATAGCACTAGCAATTTTGGCTTTTGAGTTCATTCAACAGATGGACCATGTATTGGAACAGATTGGTCATCTGTTGGATTTCTGTCAACAGATTATCCATTTGTTTCAACAGATTTGTCATCTGTTAGAGGAAAATATTCCAATTTGATAGAACTGTTGAAAATAATTGTGGTCTATTGTATTATTTAGTTCATGTTTTGCTTCTTTTTATTGATTCACAAGTTATTAAAAAAGATATTTTATATATAGTAAATGATAACATTAGGTTCACAACAATGAGTTAAATATCTAAAAGTCCACAACAAACAAACAACAACACAAGTTTCTACAATTACAATGACCATGGTGGATTACGATTTGGGCATGTAGTTCTTTTGTGGCCAGTGCACTTACATATGGAGCACTTATTTATTCTTGATGAAAATAATTCTCCAACTCCATGCTTCCTCTTATATGGCTTTCTTCCCTGTTTGATAGTGCTTGGGTCAATATATGGAAGAGGTATTAATCTCCCCATAAGCTCTGCAGGAACAACCCAAGATTCTTCGGGAGGCACTGGAGTAATATGCCCACTATATGCCATTTCATATTTTTTCACTAAATAATATTGAGAGGAGTGCTCGTAAACTTCAGGTCCATATTCATGACAGTATTGAGCTCGAAGCGCTGCCATAGCATGGGGACAAGGTATTTTGTCCAAGTCAAAAACTCAACACGTGTAAGATCTTCTTTGAAGATCGACTGTGGCAGCATCTCCATAACCGGTGATAACGAATTTGTAATCTATTATTTTATGAGAAAATAACCTATTCCCCAAACTGATGTTCGTTGATATTATTTTTTTGATTTCGAGAACAAATTGGGTTCTTTTTCCTGGGCACTTGAACTGCACACGCCTTTCATTAAAAAAATTGCTATACTTCTTGCTTATATTTTCCAACATAGTGTTGATGGAAAATTCTCTTTCTTCGTTAAACAATGAATTCACCGATTCAGCTATGTTTGATGTCATAATATTATACCTATAGAAAAGAATCACTTAGTAAGACATCATACTAAACTTGTAAATCAAACAAGACATTAAATTCATAAGAATATAATGGTAAGCATCCAGGACTGCATACCCATGCTCGAGTGTCCCCCTAATCAGGTCATTGGCGATCCCCATAGCCGTATATATCCTCCAATAATTGACCAGGACACCCAAATTCGTAAGGATTTGACTGTCCATAACCCTTGTTGAAGGGCCTTTACCATCGTGAAAACTACTCCTGAAATATTCATCGAGGACCTTTGTCGTGGTGTGAGAATTTTAGCCTGAGATGTGCTCCGAACTACATGTGTTATTCTTTTCATGTTTATGAATGATGAATCTATTAAAACTTGCATACTTCACTGCTCTCAACCACCACTTGCAGTTTGTATTAGCACATTTAAAGCAAAAGACACTGCTCGAATTAATCACCTTCTTTATTCTGAAATCTTTTTTCAAGCAAGAAATAAACAAAGTGTTATATAGTTCATTCTTGTCCTTGAATGACATTCCAATAAAAAAGCTAATACCGTCGTCTTGAAGATTTTGAGACTATGTCAATTGAGAAGAACTGCACATCCTATTGGTTGCATCAATGGGAGTAGGTGTTTGATCATCATCTGAAATATTCATGTCTAGATCATCCAACCTATCATCAAAGAAGTCTTCTTGTTCTTCTCCTTCTATGTTCTGGTTCTTATTATCTCTCGTCTTTTCAACCATGTACACCCATAACATCGGCCTGTTTGAATCACTTAGATAAGCATGCAACCGAACCTGATCAGTTATCTTGAAAGGCAGTACCCTCTGATTTTCAAAGGAGTTGTGCATGTATCTGATGGCGAGTTTTTTTGATTCGCAATTCAGTCAACAAAAGATGATGATTAAGTTCACAAAATCATTATACGAAACATCACTTTGGACTGTCACAGCTATCATCTCTAGTATTTCACCCTCCTTCCAACTCCATACATATCGATTGCTCTTCTCAATCCATAGACCATGATAATCCACCCCTATTATTATTGATCCCTCCATTAGTGGTACCTAAATAAAGTCATTTGTTAAAAAAAATTGAGAGTGATTTCATAGTGCCGTGAATGAATCCTAAAGGATGTGAAATCTGTTGCAATAGGAAAGTGATCAGTCCCAATAGGTTACTTACCTATTAGGATTCATGTTACGCTCCTGAATATCTGTTGCAACAGATAAAGCGCCTGTTGGGATTGATGTTACAGTACCAAATCACCTTTGAAGCTGATTCCAACAGATGAGTAACATGTTGCAATAGATAATTAACTTGTTGCTACAAATGACTTACCTATTGCAATATGTTATTAATCTTTTGTAACAGATATTTACTCAATTGCAATAAAAAAACACTTTTGTTGGAATCGTGTTCAGGTTCTATTATAATAGGTCACAAATCTGTTGAAATAGATATTTATCATATTGCACCAGATAACTAATTTGTTGCAATAGATGCATCATATGTTGCAACAGATAACCTATCTATTTAAACATAAATTCAATATATCAGTGTTTTTTGAAACAGATATCTCATCTGTCACAACAGATGATTTATCTATTTAAGCAAATGGATCTTATGTGGATTCATGATCGGGTTATATCCATTGTTAAAAAAATAACAACACAATAGCAGTTATTCAGATAATAAATTCAACTAAAAATCATAATTTGGCTTACCAATGTCTTCTATAAAGTAATTCCAAAGCGAAAAGTGATGTTCGAAAACAAATTTGACCCAAGAAATTAATCAAATAGAAACAGTAGTGGTAAAAACAACAACAACAATAACAACAAATGGTCAACAAGAAGAAGATGAAGATGATAATGAAGTAGAAAATGATGATAATAAAGTAGAAGATATAAATAAAGCAGCAGCAACAATGAACAACAAAAATTACTAGGAGATAGAAAACAATAATGAATGAGAAGAGAGAGAAAGACACCTTTTTTTCCTCTGTTTCCCATTATATAGGTAAACATTTGGATCAAAGTGTAAATTTAAACACTTGTGGGTTATTTTCAAACATCCCCAACTTTTTTAATCCATAATAAAGTAATTGTCACCTCCACTCAATAACTAAGACTTGTATCACCTACACCTTATTTTAAAACTCTTTTGTTACCTACAGCTCAAATCTCCACTAGTAACTATGCCCCCTCTTTTTTTTTCTTTGAATGTGTATACAATAGATTTATAATAACTCATGAATAACTAGATACTATATATAAAGTAACCTATGAATAACTAACATGAATAAATAATTTATCACAAGATTAAAATCAAAAGAAAAAAGTGGTGGGAGCTACTGTAAAGAAGTCTTCTCCCTTCTTTATCTTGATGTATGCTTGAAATAAAATTTCAATAGATAGCAATTTGATTTTTTGTCTCTACAAATAAAGATGGGATAAGATAAGGAATCTTTTCTTTCTTTCTTATAAACGAGTGAAATTGGTTCGCGCTTCGCATGATCATAAAACTCTTATTTAATTATCACATTTTTTATTGAATATATAAATTAAACTTTCTTAGTCCTCAAATTTAAATGGATTAAATTTTTGTTACAAAATAAAGAAACAAAAATTATATTGTTGAATTAGTTTTGTTACAAAATAAAGAAATTTTTGTTACAAAATAAAGAAACAAAAATTAAACGTAGTTTCTTTTTAGTTTACACTTCTAAAATTATATTGTTTACTTTTTTTCAATTGTTGAATTAGAATTGGATAGTCGGCGACCGCAAGTCCCTGAGAGATCAACACTTGGTCTTTCTTGAAGCCACTTTAATACTTGATAAGACCACGTACACTTGTGTGTGCGCTTGAGTGCTGTCACATATCAATATGTGCATGTAACTATTAGGGGTGTACAGACCAAACCGTCAAGTCAAACCAAACCGAAGAATCAAACCAAATCGAGAAAACAAACTGACTTATGATTTGGTTTGGCATTTGAAAAAAAAACGATCATTTTTTGTTTGTTTTGGTGTTAGCAAAAAATAAAAGTCAAACCGCTCAAATCAAACCGACATAATATATATATATATATATATATGGGTTTTGCTAACATACTACATGAAGGTAGTATGCTAGCATACTCCCCATTTTTTAATTTCCTGAAAATCCCCCTACCACCTTTTTAAAATAGGGATTATTACGGGTTTTTTGGTCTTGCACCTTAATTTTTTAATTTCTCTCCAAACTATATCTTTATCAATCCCCCTCCCCCAACGCTCCCTGTAAGACCCCGTAAAGTTACCATGGCGTTAGAACCCCCAAACAAAGCTAAGAAAAAACTTAACACTTAGAAATTTTGCTAAGTGTTCCAACACTTAGTCATTTTGAGCCTTGAATCTTTGTTGAATTAATTCACGGCCTTCCAGACCTTTGTTTCTTGAAATTTTTGTTGTGTTACGATGGGGCAAGGTCGTAGTATGTTCCGGGGGAGTTTCAAAATTTTTAGACTAGCCTAAGACCATAGTTGGATCTAATTCCAGTAGCTCCACACGTTAAGCCCGCATCGGCCTGGGTTCAGCACTGCTCTTAAGCGGGCGGAGCCTGGCAAGTACGGCGGACTAAGCCAGGCAACGCTTGCCATAGAGCGGTGGACTAGAGCGCGCGCCGCTTGCTCAATCGCGCCAGGCCAACTTTCTTCCTTCCTTCTCTGACTCATTAAGGGTGAGATGGTAAATTTTCATCCCTCCATCCTCTTTAACATGGGATTAATGCCCCAAAACACCAAAATAAGCTCTATTTCTCTCAATTTCACCAAGAACAACCCTTAGGGTTTCAACATAAAAACCTCAATAGCTAGAGATTCAACCGTGGGAATTCCATAATTTTACATATTTGGAATCCCCGTTACGAGGGCTACGAGGGACACCCAAAAGTTCATGAGTAGCATCCCGAAGTTCGGAAAGTCATCCAAAAGTTCAAGGTTTTAAGGTATGTGGTTTTGAACAAGGTCACCCTTTCATTCTTGTACCTAAAAAAGTACGTATTTTTGCAAAGTTTTTCGAACTTTCATAAAGAATTTATGCTATATTATGATATTTTGAGTTTAAAAGATTATATCTTGCCTAAGACTTAAGTTGTGTATCATGATGTTTATTAATGTTTAAAATTGCCAAGTTATGGTGTAAAGTTGCAAAATTCCATGTCCTTGTCATGTTTTGAGAAATTCCAAGTTATATTGCTATGAGTTGAACCTTATGGTTGAAGAATGAGTTTTAAGACTATGATGTTGATGATTTGTAAGGAATTTCAAGAAATAAGTCTTGAGTATAAAGATGATAGAAATCCACATTTTGAGTTGAAGAAAAAAGGGATGCATTTGAGCTCCCACTACATACATTGCCGAATGATTTTAAGGTGGATTTTCTAAAGTTCTGAGCTAAGTAAGGGAGTAGTATTTAGCACCGAGTTGGGCTTGATTCTGAGGTCCCATGCCTTAGATATACGTGCCCCCATAGGTTCTTGATATACCCCACGTGGGTTAAGACAGTGATCACTAAAGTTTAAGGTCCTACTCCGATGGCAAGGATAGGACAGCTCTCCCCAATGTGGGTAAGAAGTTGGACTCCATGTAGCTTACATGGTTTATGTCGGTTAGAAGAAACTCCCTAAGTTACCGAGTCTCCCAAGTTCTCTAAGTTCCCAATCCTAAAGTCCTAAAGATATAAAGTCTTGAAGTCACAAAGTGTTCGACTTTCTCTCTAAGATCAAAATTTGAGTTTTTCAAAGCATAAGTGTTTCAAAAATAAGATTATTTTTAAGTTTATGTCTCACTTTTACTTCTCTTTTATTTATAAAGTTTTCATTTAAGCTATGTGTTTTATCTATTACAGTGTGCAAGTCTCCTATAAAAGCTTATGATATTTATTATTTTAAGTGCACCCTCCCCTATATGCTCAGTACATTTCCCAAAGTACTGACCCACATGTTTTGTCTATGTTCTATATTATTCTCATAATGTAGGTTCAGGTGCTCAGTTTCAGCCTCATCAGTGACGATCCGAGCACTCCTACTTACCCATCAACAGTGGTGAGTCCTCATATTTAGGGGACCATTTATTACAGATATTCAATAGTTATCTATTTCTTTTCATTTGAGTATGAGCCAGTTGGGGACCTGTTCCAATGGCTCTTTAGTTGAGTAGTAGAGGTTTGTCAGACTAGTTGTCAGATTTCCCTTGTTTTGAGATCTCTTTAGCGCTTCTGACTGTTCAGAAATTTGAATTTCGTTCATTTCTTTTGGTTATTCAAGATAGTGGTATTAATGTGCATCTGTTTCATCGTTAAGTAAGTAAGTATGATAAGTAACAGGCTCAAAGGGTTAGCTTGGAGCTACTTGTAGCCTTAAGCACCATGTGACACCTCGGGACCCAGTCTCAGGGCATTACAAACTTGGTATCAGAGCCTAATATTTAAGGAGTCCTAGGGAGTCTGACAAACCGCGTTAAGTAGAGTCTTAATCATCGGTGTGTAGCACACCATATCTATGAGTAAGAGGCTACGAAACATTTTAGGTATAAGTCATTTCTTTCTTCCCTGTCTATCGTGCTTAAAATTGTCTCCCCCAGCTAATGACTCATGCTCTTTTATTTCAGAACAAGCCTCCTTGATGAGCTCGTAGAAATAATAATGATCAGCAACCTCAGCCCGCTGATTCTCTAAATGAGAACGTATCCCATGCTGAGTTTCGAGCAGTTTTCCAAGCTCTAGCCCAAGCCATCACTATTCAGGCCAATCAGGTCGCAGCCCCACAGCCACAGGGAGGTGACTTAGTTGCTGCCATAATTCGTGATTTTATGCGGATGAGTCCTCTTAAATTTTATGGGTCTAAGGCAGGAGAACACTCACAGTTATATGTCGAGGAGATAAGGAAGATTACGCAGATAATGCATGTGTCTAAAGAGGAGAGTGTGTCATTAGCATCGTATAGGTTGAAGGACATTGCATATGACTGGGTTGTTTCTTGGAGGAAATGTCGAGGGGATGATGAGGCTCCTACTTCTTGGCAGGTGTTCCAAGATGCTTTCTTGGATAGGTTCTTCCCTTTGGAGTCGAGGGAGGCAAAAATTGAGGTGTTCATGAACTTGAGGTAGGGCTCCATGACTGTTAAGGAGTACTGCTTAAAGTTCAACCATATATCTAAGTATGCACCTGACTTGACCACCGATGCCCGGACTTATATGAGAAAGTTTGTGACAGGTATGTCAGGCTTTGTGATGAAAGAATGTCGAACTGCTATGTTAAACAAGGAGATGGATTTGTCTACGTTTATAATTTATGCGCAGCAAATAGAGAAGGATAAGGTAAAGGAGAGGGACAGAGCGATAAATAACAAGAGGATCGGATCGGATCAACACGAGTATAGCCAGGCTAGATCTCAGGGAGGGAACCGCCCTCAGTTTCAGAATCGTTCTTCTATGCCAGCCCCTTCTTCAGCTGAACCATTTGTTCTAATATGTCATCTATCTATTGCAACAGATACCTTATCGATTGAACAGATGGGTAATCTATTGCATCAGATTAGTCATCTATTGATTCACTCAATTTTGTGTTATCCTTTTGTAATGTTCATTTTGTTCTTCTCTTGTTTGACATCAAATGTATTTCTCTTGTTTGCATATAAAAGAAAGTGAAACTGGATCCACTTTTTCCCGGCCGGCATTAAATTCTAGAGTAAATATTGGTTTGGAGAAATAAGCTGCTTGCAGATGGAACCACTTCATATATGGGAGGTATGTATTACTAATCAACCTATCATGAAAACACATATTCAGTACATTGATTTTGTGAATGTTTGTTCTTTACCTATTAGGCTTTAATCCTTCAAACAAGATATGGCATTTTACAGTTAAGATAGTTAGGTTCAAACTGGTAAAACTGAGGGACCAAGACGGTGGTGTTGATGCCCTATTATAATTTAATGATGATTTATGCTCATGTTTTTGTGTCAAGTTTGGGGAAGGGTTCAAGGTTATGGAAGTAGTGTAAATATTCAATAGTGATTGGACTGGTTTTAATGGATCAATGGACTTGTTGAGAGGCCTCTAAAGCCTCGCACTATAGCAAACAACGATAGAACTAATAGAAATTCCTCTAGTCCAAATTTATATGGATGGGTTATTGGAGGAGACTATTAAACAGCAGAAGGTGTTTGGGAGAATACCTGTGCAGGAAGAGGAATATTGAGAAGGCCATATATCATATCAGTCCTTGTTTAAGAGGAAACATAGGGTAAGAAGGAAAGTGTAGCAAAATTGGCTGATGAAATTGACATAAAAAATGAAAAAAATGGATGAGCTACGAATGTGAAAGTGTATTCAAAAATGAAAATCCACTAGTCATTGAAGAAAAAAAAGAATGGTCAAGAGGACTTGAGCTGGTCACTTTGCTAGAGACTGCAACTAGCGAGCGTGGCCTTAACGAATACCCACAAAATACAGGAATATAACTCTAAGGAAGCAACTTTGCGAGCACGAAAGGTGGTAAGATTGTCAGTCTGAATTAAAACCTGAACCAACTACTCTTGTATTAAAAATACAGGATCAAGCCAAGGTGGAAATTTCTCAAGTTAAACTTGCATCTTTGCCTCTTGTTTATGGCTCTGGTCAGGTCAAAGGCGGTGAAAACAACAAGGCATGGGACTTCGGACCAACTTCGGACCTTTTTGTTTCTACTGACATTGACGTGATCATAGCCACAAACAGAAGTCATGGCAAGCAAGTTACATTTCAGAAATTGATGCCTCGGTTTCCTTTATTTTTAATTTAGAAAGTGCTCGTGAAGCTTCTTCCTTAGAGTTCTGGTCCTACATGTTGTGAGAGTCTTCATTGAGGCCATACTCGCTAGTTGCATTCTCGAGCAAAGTGTCGAGCTCCAGTTCTGTTGTCCATTCTTTTTTTTTATCGACTGATGGATTTTATATTTGGATATACTTACATATTTGAAGCTCATCTAATTTTTTCATTTCTCATGTCAATTTCATTGGCCAATTTCACTACACTTTCCTTCCTACCCTGTGTTTCTCGTACAAAAGGTTTGAGATGATATATGGCCTTCTCCACCTCCCCCTTCCTGCACAGGTATTCTCCCAAGCGCCTTCTATTGTATAAAAGTCTCCTCCAATAATCCATCTATATAAATTTGAACTTGGGCAATATCTATTGGTTCCATCGTTGTTTGTTGCATTGCGAGGCTTCAGAGGCCTTTCAAGAAGTCCATTGCGCCATTAAAACCGGTCCAATCACCATTGGATATTTAACTGTCGCCAAAAACTTAAACTCTTCCCCAAACATAACGCTAAAACATGAGCATAAACTGTCATTAAATTGTAACGGGGTATCGACACCATCGTTTTGGAACCCTTCGGCCATATCAGTTTGCACCTATCAAACTAAACTATACAATGAAAGATCTTGTTTGAAAGAACAATGTCTAATTAGTAAAAAACTACATTCACAAAATCATTGCAATTTATGTGTGTCCGTCACGGTAGCCTGATCAATAATATACATAACTCCCACGCATGAAAATGGGATCCATTACACACATCTTATTCTTCCTACCTCATCAGGACGTGTCAGATAGTGTTGTTTATTCATCTGTACACATGTGATGACTATTAAAAAAGAGGTGTGAAGATTCATGAATTTTTATCTTAACACATTCAAAACAGCTGATGAATCAAAATATCCATCTGTTGCAACTGACAAATCAGCTGTTGGAAGAAATTAAAATATTTCCTCCAGCATATGGTCCCTGTCACAACAAATAATTCATATGTTGCAACAGATGGTAAATCTGTTGCGACAGACCAGTCAGTGTTTATTCATCTGTATACATGTGATTACTTCTTGCTTAAAATGTTTGTTTCAATTTAGTTGTCCTATTTATAAGATCAAGAGAATTTTATTATATTCTTCCAAGATTACCCTTATTATTAAATGACTACATAAAGTATATATGATTCACATTTATACTTTCAAAACATAATTAATAAGGCCAATTTCGTAAAATAATCACCTAATTAATATTTTTCTTAATTGGTGTGCCAAGTCCATACGAAACAGAGGGACTATTAAAAAGAGGTAAAGAGTCGTGACTTTTTTTCTAACACATTCAAAACAGTTAATGAACTGAATTCTCCATCTGTTGAAACGGATGAATCATGTGTTAGAAGAAATCAAAACATCTCCTCCAACATATGATCCATCTGTTGCAACAGATAATACGTATGTTACATCAGATGTCTCATCTGTTGCACATACAATCCATCTGTTGTAACAGATGGTAAATCTATTTTGATAGACCATCTGTTGCACATTCAATCCATCTGTTACAACAGATACTAAATCTATTGCGATAAATGGATGATCTGTTGCAACGGCTCAATAATAACGGTTGTTATCGAGTGTCAAACAATTTGAAAAGGTAAGAAGTATTAATGTAAAATAAAATGTCGCAACTTTTCATAGAAAACAAAATTCCACCAGTTTGAATATAATTAATACAATGGAACTGAACAGTCGTGTCTTTTGACCTAACACATCCAGATTCAATCCTCTATAAATAGGTCCCTCCTTAATCTTCATTCTACTCAACTTTATTTATTTATTGCATATTTTCTCTTCGTGTGACATCTTCAACCACTCCTCTTCAAAGAGCATATTCCTTTCTCATTGAGGTAAGTTTTTTTCTAGTGTAAATTTACTTGTTGGTCATATACGTTGTATTACATTTTGGACATTTTCTTTATATTTGTCAATTCATGCGTGTTCTAGATATGGCTAATCCTGTTTTGAACATTGCTATTCTACGTGACACAGTGCAGGAACTTCAAAGGAAGGTTAATGACCGTTGGTCGATATGAGAGCGACGATGTTTAGAGAGATGCAGAGGCTGATGAGGGTCCTGCTGATGCGAGTTGATTGGTCGGCTGTCATTAATAATATTGACAATGATAATAGTAATTAGAATGTGTTTTTTTCTTTTAGTGTATGTATTTTAATTTTTCTATATCAGACATATACCTAGTGTATTTTATTTTTTGTTTAATGGAAAAGTTACTTTAGTCAACTTTGGCATTTTACTTCTTATTCAATTTTCATTCTGTATATTTCTTCTAAACATACATACATGTTAACATGTCGACGGTTGGAGGCAAGGAGCAATGTTGAATCCAGTAGCACTAGCAATTTTGGATTTTGAGTTCTTTCAATAGATGGACCATATGTTGGAACAGATTGGTCATTTGTTGGATTTCTGTCAACAGATTATCCATCTGTTTCGACAGATTTGTCATTTATTGGAGGAAAATATTCCAATTTGATGGAACTGTTGAGAATAATTATGGTTTGCTGTATTATTTAGTTCATGTTTTGCTTCTTTTTATTGATGCACAAATTATTTAAAAAGATATTTTATATATAATAAATGATAACATTAGATTCACGACAATGAGTTAAATACATAAAAGTCCACATTAAACAAACAACAACACAAATTTCTGCAATTACAACGATCATGGTGGATTACTATTCGGGCATGTAGTTCTTTTGTGGCCAGCGCACTTACATATGGAGCACTTGTTTATTCTTGATGAAAATTATTCTTCAACTCCACGCCTCCTCTTATATGGCTTTCTTCCCGATTTGATAGTGCTTGGGTCAATATATGGAAGAGGTATTAATCTCTCCATAAGCTCTACAGGAACAACCCAAGATTCTTCGGGAGGCACTGGAGTAATATGCCTATTATATGCCATTTCATATTTTTCCACCAAATAATATTGAGAGAAGGCTCGTAAACTTCAGGTCCATATTTATGACTGTATTGAGCTCAAAACGCTGCCATACCATGTGGACAAGGTATTTTGTTCAAGTCAAAAACTCTACACGTACAAGATCTTCTTTGAAGATTGACCGTGGCAGCATCACCATAACCGGTGATACTGAATTTTTAATCTTCTATTTTATGAGAGAATAACCTATTCCCCAAACTGATGTTCGTTGATATTATTTTTTTGATTTCGAGAACAAATTGGGTTCTTTTTCCTGGGCACTTGAACTGCACATGCGTTTCATTAAAAAATTTGCAATACTTCTTGCTTATATTTTCCAACATAGTGTTGATGGGAAATTCTCTTTCTTCGTTAAACAATGAATTCACCGATTCAGCTATGTTTGATGTCATAATATTGTACCTATAGAAAAGAATCACTTAGTAAGACATCATACTAAACTTGTAAATCAAACAAGACAATAAATTCATAAGAATGTACCTATCTGCTGGACAGAATGTCCAGCTCCATCTCTCGAAATCGACACGAACAAGAAATTCTGCTACCTTGAAATTCACATCCGCTATTTGATTGAAATAGTCTAAAAACTTCTCTCTACTATATGCTTTAGCTGCTCTATAAAAAAAGGTAACGATCTTTTTATTGTGATAGTTGTTTCGAATGTTCTCTCCAAGATGCCTGATGCAACAACCAAAGTAAGCTGAAGTGAAAAAAAGTAAACCCATCTTTGGAATACTTGGATGCCTATGCGATACAAAACACAAATCTTTGGTATCTTCGACGCAGCTTTGCAGTTGTTCAAAAAAAATTCATAAGAGGCATCACATTCCTTGTTCGCTACACAAAAAGCGACAGGAAAGATGTGATTCTACGCATCCTGCGCCACCATCAATAGCAGAACTTCATTATACCTGCTCCTCAAGAAGGTACCATCGACGACTATGCCTTTTCTCAAATTTTGAAAACCTTGAATCCAACAATCATAGGATACAAAAAAGTACTTGAAACTTCTATTTTTATCCAGATGCAATGTCATCTTACTTCTAGGATTTTTGAACTCAATCATGTAATGGTAAGCATCCAGGACTGTATACCCATGCTCGAGTGTCCCCCTAATCATGTCCTTGGCAATCCCCAGAGCTGTATATATCTTCCAATAACTAACCAAGACACCCAAATCCGTAAGGATTTGATTGGTCATAACCCTTGTTGAAAGGCCTTTGCCATCGTGGAAACTGCTTCTGAAATATTCACCGAGGACCTTTGTCGTGGCGTGAGGATTTTGGCCCGAGATGTGCTCCGAACTACATGTGTGATGCTTTTTATGTTTATGAATAATGAATCTGTTAGAACTTGCATACTTCACTGCTCTCAACCACTACTTGCAGTTTGTATTAGCACATTTGAAGCAAAAGACACTGCTCGAATTAATCACCTTCTTTATTCTGAAATCTTTTTTCAAGCAAGAAATAAACAAAGTATTATATAGCTCATTATTGTCCTTGAATGATATTCCAATAAAAAAAGCTAGTACCGTCGTCTTGAAGATTTCAAGACTATGTCGATTGAGAAGAACTGCACATCGTATTGGTTGCATCAACGGGCGTAGGTGTTTGATCATCATCTAGAATATTCATGTCTAGATCATCCAACCTATCATCAAAGAAGACTTCTTGTTCTTCTTCTTCTATGTTCTGGTTCTCATTCTCTCTCATGTTTTCAACCATTTACTTCCTTAATATCGGTCTGGTTGAAGCACTTAGATAAGCATGCAATCGAACCTAATCAGTTATCTTGAAAGGCAGTACCCTTTGATTTTCAAACAAGCTGTGCATGTAGCTAAAGGTGAGTTTTTCCGATTGACAATTCATTCCACAAAAGCTGATGATTAAGTTCACAAAATCATTATACAAAATATCACTTTGGACT
>NW_025860977.1:126259-135901 GCF_002878395.1 Capsicum annuum
CGCTGATTCTCTAAATGAGAACGTATCCCATGCTGAGTTTCGAGCAGCTTTCCAAGAGCTAGCTCAAGCCATCACTGTTCAAGCCAACAATCCGCAGCCCCATAGCCACAGGGAGTTGACTTAGCTGCTTCTAGAATTTGTGATTTTATACAGATGAGTCCACCTGAATTTTATGGGTCTAAGGTAGGAGAAGACCCACAGTTATATCTCGAGGAAATAAGAAAGATTATGCAGATAATGCATGTGTTTGAAGAGGAGAGTGTGAAGTTGGCATCGTATAGGTTAAAGGACACCGCATATGACTGTGTTGTTTCTTAGAGGATAGGGAGAGGGGAGGATGAGGCTCCTACTTCCTGGTAGGTGTTCCAAGATGCTTTCTTGGATAGGTTCTTCCATTTGGAGTTGAAGGAGGCAAAAATTGAGGAGTTCATGAACTTGAGGCAGGGATCGATGACTGTTAAGGAGTACTACTTTAAGTTCAACCAACTGTCTAAGTATGCGCCTGACTTGACCTCCGACACCCGAACTTGTATGAGAAAGTTTGTGACAGGTGTCTCGGGCTTTGTGTTAAAAGAATATCGAACTGCTATGTTGAACAAGGAGGTAGATTTATCTATGCTTATGATTTGCGCACAGCAAATAGAGGAGGATAAGATAAAGGAGAGGGACAGAGTGAGAAATAACAAGAAGACCAGATTGGATCAGCACAAGTATAGCCAGGCTAGATCTCAGAGAGGGAACTGCCCTCAGTTTTAGAATTATTCTACTATGCCAACCCCTTCTTCAGCCAGTGCTTCTATACCTAGAGGTAGGTAAGAGCAAAGAGACAGATATTCTATGTCCAAGTCTCTACAGAGCGTGAGCAACAGGCCTAATTTTCCACCTTGTGCTAAGTGTGGTAGGACCCATCCGGGTAAGTGTCTGGCAGAGCATCGTGGTTGTTTCTGTTGTGAAAAGTTAGGCCATAGGCTTAGAGAGTGTCCTCACGCCATATAGGGAAGCAGAGATACCCGACCTCAGACTCAGGACACTAGTGCACCAGCTCCCGCAGCCCATCCAGCTCCTCCTTAGGGCGCATCTTCTAGCATTGCTGGCGTTTAGTGCCATAATAGATTCTATGCTCTACCTTTCCATCAGGAGCAGAAGGATTCTCCCGACGTTGTCACTGGTATGCTTCGTGTATTTCTTATTGATGTTTATGTGTTGTTGGACCCCAGGTCAAGTTTTACCTATGTGACCCCATTTGTTGCTGTGAATTTTAATAAGAGTCCCAAAAGTATTCCTGAGCCTATTCTAGTTTCTACTCCAGTAGGGGAGTCTATTATTGCTAAGCGGGTGTACAAGAAGTGTCCTGTTATAGTCCTTCATAGAGTCATATTCGTTGATTTGATAGAATTAGAGATGGTTGACTTTGTTGTTATTCTGGGTATGGACTGGCTTCATTCGTGCTATGCGTCTATAGATTGTCATACCAGTGTAGTCAAGTTCCAGTTTCCTAATGATCCTATTTTAGAGTGGTCAGGGAGTTCGGTACCTCCCAAGATTCATTTTATTTCTTATCTCAAAGACAGAAAGCTTATATCCAAAGGGTGCATTTACCACTTAGTTAGAGTTTAAGGACACTAAGTCTGAGACTTCACCTATTCAATCTGTTAGCATCGTTAATGAGTTTCCTAATGTTTTTTTGGAAGATCATCCAGGGGTACCTCCTAATAGAGAGATAGAATTCGAGATCGATCCTCTTCCCAACACTCAGCCCATTTCCATTCCTTCTCATTGTATGGTACCCGCAAAACTTAAAGAGTTATAAGAGCAACTCAAAGATCTCTTAGACAACGGTTTTATAAGACCCAGTGTATCTTCTTGGGGTGAACCTATCCTATTCGTGCAGAAAAAAGATGGTTCTTTGCGTATGTACATTGACTATCGTCAGCTTAATAAAGTCACTGTCAAAAACAAGTATCCCCTTCTGAGAATAGATGATTTGTTTGACCAGTTGCAAGGTTCAAGTGATTTTTCCAAGAAAGACCTTAGATTCGGCTATCACCAACTTAAAGTAAGGGAGTGTGATATCTCTAAGACAGTTTTTTCAACCCGCTATGGTCATTTTGAGTTTCTTGTCATGTCTTTTGGGCTAACTAATGCCCTAGCAGCTTTCATGGACCTCATGAATCTAGTGTTCAAGCAATATTTGGATATGTTTGTTATCGTGTTTATCGACGACATCCTTGTATATTCCCGAAGTGGGGGTGATCATGTGACCATCTTAGAATTGTCCTGCAAACTCTTAGAGACCACTAGTTGTTCGCTAAATTCAGCAAGTGTGAGTTTTGGCTAAGGTCTGTAGCGTTTCTGGGTCATATTGACCCTCAAAAGACAGAACTTGTAAGGAATTGGCCTAGACCTATTTTTCCATCTGATATTAGGAGTTTCTTGGGTCTAGCTGGCTATTATCGTCGTTTTATTAAAGGGTTCTCTTCTATTGTGTCTCCCATGTCTCAGTTGACCCAAAAAAAGTTAAAGTTTCTCTGGTCAGATTCCTGTGAGAAGATTTTTCAGGAGTTAAAGACTCGGCTCACTTCAGCCCCTGTGTTGACTCAGAAGAATTTAAATCTTAGGCAAAAAAGGTGGTTAGAACTATTAAAAGACTATGACATAAGTGTGTTGAATCATCCGGCCTTACCAGGTTGTCTATGGGTAGTGTGTCACATATTGAAGAAGGTAAGAAAAAGTTGGCTCATGATATGAACCGTTTGGCGAGACTGGGGGTTAGACTGCTCGACTCCGCTGAGGGGAGTACGTTAGAGCAGATTAGTTCTGAATCATCGTTAGTTTTGAAAGTGAAGGAGAAGCAGAACTTAGATGCTAGTTTGGTCAGACTGAAGGAGTCAGTCAAGGACCAAAAGGTAGAGGTTTTCTCCCAAGGGGGAGATGGTGTACTGAGATTGCAGGGAAGATTGTGTGTTCCCGATGTTGATGATCTGAGGTAGAGGATTATGGCGAAAGCGCATGGTGCGCGGTATTCTATTCATTCTGGTGCTACCAATATGTACCGCAATTTGCAGGAAATATATTGGTGGTGTGGTATGAAGACGGATATAGCTATGTTTATGGCGAAGTGTGCAATACGTCAACATGTCAAGGTTAAGCACCAAAGAGCTGGTGGTGTGATGCAAGAGTTTAGTATTCTAACTTGGAAGTAGGAAGAGGTGAATATGGATTTTGTAACTGGTTTACCTCTTTCCCAGAGCCATCATGATTCTATATAGTTTGTTGTTGATAGGCTGACTAAGTTAGTGCATTTCTTGCCCGTGCATACATAATATTCGGCTGAGGACTATGCTAGACTATACATTCTAGAGTTAGTAAGGATGCATGGAGTTCCCTTGTCTATTATTTTGGATAGGGGTACTCAGTTTACTTCTCAAATCTGGAAGGCGTTCCAGAAGGGTCTGGGCACCCAAGTTCATTTGAGTTTCGCATTTCACCCGCAAATAGATGGTCAGTCCGAGAGGACCATACAGACTTTGGAGCATACATTGAGAGTGTGTGCTCTCGCTTTAAAATAAAGTTAGGATGAAAATTTTCCACTGGTTGAGTTTACGTATAACAACAGTTATCATGCTAGTATCCAGATGCACCGTTTGAGACTCTATATGGTAAAAGGTGTAGATCATCCATAGGTTGGTTCGAGGTGGGTGAGGCTACTGTAGCTGGACCTGATGCAGTGTTTGAGGCAATGGAGAAAGTGAAGTTGATTAGAGAGAGGTTGAAGGCATCTCAGAGTCGCCAAAAGTCATATGCACATGTGAGGCATAAGGATTTGGAGTTCGAAATGAATGATATTGTAACACCCCATATTTTTGTGTGTACTTGTTCTATTTATATGGAACTTGATATATCTTTGTGGTGTATATGGAGTTTTAAATACTTCCCATGTGGTTTAATGTGACCAAGTATATACAAATTTTAAGTTAGATTAAAGAGTTAAGAACTAAAAATTGAGTATTTTGTTAAGGTGCTTTCTTGACTTACTTAAGCTAGTAGGTGGATCACTTACTTGAGCTATTTGGACAAAGTTAATGGGATCAAGATCATGTATCATATTAGGCCTTATATTAATGTACTCATTAGAGCCCAAATTAAGTAAAAGAGAAAGAAAATAGAGAAAGAGGCCCAATACTCAAATCTGCCAAATACCAAGTTAAAGAGAAGAAAAGGAGGAAAAATTGGTAGCTAAGGCCCAATAGTTTTTGATCCACAAAGGCACAATATATTGGGTAAGTGTATACATCAATTAATTGACAAAATATGGCCCAAAATTAGTCAATAAATTGGTCCAAGATCAGCTCCTATTTATGGATTGAAATCAGCAATTTTTCTCATTTTAACTTAGACAAAATTTCCAGCTTTCTAGGTTTTTCTCTCTTATTCTCTCTTGGCTATGAAACAACCCTATAATTACACAAGGGTTCTTGGGATTGACCTTCCTTCCAAGCTAAAGGTAAGTGAACAATTCATGAGCTTGTACCATGGAAACTATGTGTTCTTTAAGATTAATTTTCGGACAGCCCTCTCTATAAGTTTGGGCAGTCCATTGTTCTTAATTATTAAGGGATTTCTCTTTTCTCTTTTGATGTATGTGTGAAGGGATTAATCTATTGAGGAAATACACATTAAGACACTAAAATACCAAGGAAATCAAGATATGGTTGCTGTCCACTTTTGTCCTTTTTCCATATACATGTGTTGATAGAGGATTGCACATATTGGGTTGCTATTAAAGGACGATTGGGTGTTGTTGCGGACTGTTTTGTGTGTTTGTGTTGTGGGCTTCCCGGTTTCTATTGGGAAAAGGTGATACTAGTTTGTATTGAATTATAGAAGATGGATGTGGTGATACACCACTAAATTTATGATTGTGTATGTCTATTGCTTATTTCGTTTTGTGTGTGTTGATTGAAAGGTGAAATGAAGCCGAGGTGGTGTCGGGGTATATTATATGAATATGTATGGTATATGGCTATAATTGGAGTATAAGAGGGTTAAAGTGACACCCTTTCTTGATAAATTAACGGCTTACTTCCCGGCCACTAGTTTGGTGAAGTTAAATAGTCAAAATGTGACATTTGATTGCTAATATTAGTTTCCCATATATTTCATTGTAGATAAGTAATCTAAAAGTGCGAGAAGTCGAGTTGGGATGGTATTAGAGTTTTACAACCAGGTATGTAAGGCATACTCTATTTTCCACTCTTGGCGTGAAAACGGATACTTGTTCCATCGAGCAAGGTCATCCAAAAACACGTGCTACATAATAGCACCTATGATATCCCATGTTACTAATGAACTTATTCCCACTCTCTAATGTGTTAAACCACCTCGATACATGCTTGCTACCTATCCTATATGCCTATTTTTACTAGTAAATTTCAGAATTTCTTCGGTTACTCAAATAAGACCCATGTGTTATTTTTAGCTCCTAAACACTTCATTAGTGTACCAATAACTCCTTACTTCATTGTTAGTGCATTGATTGCCTATTTACATGTCTCTTATTGATAGATCTATTTCAAGGTACCATAAGGTTATGACCCCCGAAGTAACAATCTCAAAAGGCTAATTAAACTAAGTAACAGAAATCTGTAAAACGGGTGGCAGCTTAGGGGCATAAGCCTAGCATAGACCGATCCCGATACTTTATATGTAGGTGGCAGATCAAGGGAATATGTCTAGCATGGGGCGATCCTGATTTATTATTTACCACTAATCAGCAGGTCATTTGTATCATATGGATTACAAAGATAATAAAGTAAGAAGGTAAAAGGAAGAAAGAAATGTAATGTACCCTGTTCCACAAGTAAATGTAAAAGTGGTCTACTAGCACTATTCTTACACTTGTTCCATATTTTTATTGAGTCTTTATGTCATGTATAGTTACTTTTCCGCCTTTCATACTAGTACATTTTTTTTGCACTGACTCTTCTTATGGGGGGACTTATATTTCATGCTACAGGCACAGGTGCTTCAGCAAACACGCCTCCTTAGTAGGAGCCCAGGATATCCATCTGCTATTGGTGAGCTCCAGTTTGCTTCGGGGCTTCCGAGTCATTTTCATATATTTTGGGTATTGTATAAAAGTTAATAGTATGGCGGGGGTTTGTCCCGACCTTAGCTAAATTTTGTGTATCATCTAGAGGCTTTGTAGACCAATGTAAATTTAAGCATGGTAGTGTGTTATCTTGTAGATGTTATGGCCCCAACGGCCAAGTCTATTATGTATATAGTTTTAGGGCTTGTCGTTTATATTTTTTTTTCATTAAGGAATTATATCTGTATATGGTAAAACCTTTGCCTATTACAGTTGCATGCGTGTGAATTCCAAGGTTATAGGTTGGTTCTCTCGGGCCTTCATGGCTACGAGTGTCTGTCCACTCCAATAGGATTTGAGGCGTGACAGATATGGTGTACCTGAAGATTTCACCCATGAAAGGGGTGAAGAGGTTTGGGAAAAAGGGGAAGCTTAGTCCCCGGTATGTTGTCCCTTACTGGATTTTAAATCGTGTTGAAAAAGTGGCTTATGAAGTTGAGTTTCCTGCAGAATTGACAACTTTTCATCCGGTCTTTAATGATTCCATGCTTAGGAAACACATTGGTGAGTGTGCAGTTGTAGATCCTTCAGAAAGCCCTGATGTTCAAGACAGTCTCTCATTTGATGAGGTCCCTATCAAGATTCTAGATCACTAAGTCCGGAGACAAAGGAACAAAGAAGTTCCCTTGGTCAAAGTTTTGTGGCGGAATCAGTCCGTTGAAGGTGCTACTTGGGAAGCTGAAGTTGATATGCGGACAAGTAACTGCACCTCTTCTCCGCAAGTTTTGATCAAGCTGAAGGTATCATTCTCTCTTATTTCAGTCCCTTTTTAATCATGATGCAGTTGTACAGTTATTTTCTTTAAGAGTTAAGCATTCTTTGAAGTTTCCGAAAGTTCAGTATAAAGTGGAGTAGTTTAGCCAAGTGCTTCAGCTATGTACCCTTTCTTTTCTATTCGTTCTGTCATGAATAGCGACATTCGAGGTCGAATGTTTCCAAGGGAAAGATATTATAAGACCCCGTAAAGTTACCGTGGCATTAGAGCCCCAAAAAAAAGATAAGAAAAAACTTAACACTCAGAAATTTTGCTAGGTGTTCCAACTATTAGTCATTTTGAGCTTTGAATCTTCGTTGAATTAATTTGCGGCCTTCCTGACCTCCGTTTCTTAAATGTTTTGTTGCGTTGCGATGGGGCAAGGCCGTAGTATGTTTCAGGGGAGTTTCGGCATTTTTAGATGAGCCTAAGACCATGTTTGGATTCCAATTCCAGTAGCTCTGCACGATAAGCCCGCGTCACCCTGGGTTCAGCACTGCTCTTAAGCGGGCAGCGCCTGGAAAGTACGGAAGACTAAGCCAGGCAACGCCTGCCATAGAGCGGTGGACTAAAGCGTGCGTCACCTGCTCAATCGCGCTAGGCCAACTTTCTGCCTTCCTTCTCCGACTCATTAAGGGTGAGATGGTAAATTTTCACCCCTCCATTCTCTTTAACACGGGATTAATACCCCAAAACACCAAAATAAGCTCTATTTCTCTCAATTTCACCAAGAACAACCCTTAGGGTTTCAACATAAAAACCCCAACAGCTAGAGATCCAACCGTGGAAATTCTATAATTTTTACATATTTGGAATTCCCGTTAAGAGGGCTACGAGGAACACCCAAAAGTTCGTGAGTAGCATCCCGAAGTTCGGAAAGTCATCCAAAAGTTTAAGGTTTTAAGGTATGTGATTTTGAACAAGAATACCCTTTCGTTCTTGTGCCTAAAAAAGTACATATTTTTGCAAAGTATTTCGAACTTTCATAAAGAATTTATGCTATATTATGGTATTTTGAGTTTACAAGATTATATCTTGCCTAAGCCTTAAGTTGTGTTATCATGATGTTTATTAATGTTTTAAATTGTCAAGTTATAATGTAAAGTTCCAAAATTCCATGTCCTTGTCATGTTTTGAGAAATTCCAAGTTATATTGCTATGAGTTGAACCTTATGGTTGAAGCATGAGTTTTAAGACTGTGATGTTGATGATTTGTAAAGAATTTCAAGAAATAAGTTTTAAGTATAAAGATGATAGAAATCCACATTTTGAGTTGAAGAAAAAGGGGATGCATTTTGGCTCTCACTACATACATTGCTGAAATGATTTTAAGGTAGATTTTCTAAAGTTCTGAGCTAAGTAAAGGAGTAGTATTTAGCACCGAGTTGGGCTTGATTCTGAGGTCTCATGCCTCAGATCTACGTGCCCCCATAGGTTCTTGATATACCCCAAGTGGGTTAAGACAGTGATCACTAAAGTTTAAAGTCCTACTCCGATGGCAAGGATTGGACAGCTCTCCCCAATGTAGGTAAGACGTTGGCTCACATGGTTTATGTCGATTAGAAAAAACTCCCTAAGTTACCGAGTCTCCCAAGTTCTCTAAGTTCCCAATCCTAAAGTCCTAAAGATATAAAGTTTTGAAGTCACTAAGTGTTCGACTTTCTCTCTAAGATCAAAGATTTGAGTTTTGTAAAGTATAAGTGTTTCGAAAATAAGATGATTTATAAGTTTATGTCTCACTTTCACTTCTCTTTTATTTATAAAGTTTTCGTTTAAGCTATGTGATTTATCTATTACAGTGTGCAAGTCTCCTATAAAAGCTTATGATATTCATTATTTTAAGTGCACCCTCCCCCATATGCTCAGTACATTTTCCAAAGTACTGACCCACATGTATTGTCTATGTTCTATACTATTCTCGTAATGTAGCTTCAGGTGCTCAGTTTCAGCCTCATCAGTGACGATTCGAGCACTCCTACTTACCCATCTGCAGTGGTGAGTCCTCATGTTTCGGGGACCGTTTATTACAGATATTCAGCAGTAATTTATTTCTTTTCAGTTGAGTATGAGTCAGTTGGGAACTTGTCCCAATGGCTCTCTAGTTGAGCAGTAGAGGTTTGTCAGACTAGTTGTCAGATTTCCCGTGTTTTGAGATTTCTTTAGCGCTTCTGACTGTTCAGACATTTGAGTTTCATTCATATCTTTTGGTTATTCAAGCTAGTGGTATTAATGTGCATCTGTTTCATCGTTAAGTAAGTATGATAAGTAACAAGCTCAAAGGGTTAGCTTGGGTCTACTTGTAGCCTTAAGTACCGTGTGACGCCTCGGGACCCGGTCTCGGGGCGTTACCCCACCCACTAACCCCACACACACACACACTTAAACCCATCTTTTACAATATATATATTGTTGACTTTTTTAATTTTAAGTCAACTTTTTTTTTCATTTAAGTCGATTTTTTTCATTTAAGTCGATTTTCTTCATTTTAAGTCGACTTTTTTCATTTTACGTCGATTTTTTATTTAAGTCGACTTTTTTTATCTTAAGCCAATTTTTTTCATTTAGGTCGACTTTTTTCACTTTAAGTAGGTTTTTTTCTTTTAAGTTGACTCTTTTCATTTAAGTCGATTTTTTTCTTTTAAGTCGATATTTTTCATTTTGAGTCGACTTTTTTCATTTTAAGTCTATTTTTTTCATTTAAGTCGATTTTTTTCATTTTAAGTCGATTTTTTTTTTC
>NW_025860977.1:138901-143411 GCF_002878395.1 Capsicum annuum
AAGTGTGCGGGGGGCGTGGGGGGCGTAGGGATTGAAAAAGATAGATTTTGGAGGGAAATTGAAAAAGGTGACTTTGACCAACAAATAGGGTCAAACATTATTAGGAAACTCCATCAAGTTAATTGTAGACTTGATTAATATTTTCAAAATTTTCTTATCTTTTCAAAAATACAAATCAACCCAACCTACACCCTCTTCAATCCAAATCAACCACTCTCTCCTCTCTCTCGACAGCTTCTCTCAACTCTCTCCCAACCAATAGTTCTGCAAAATTTCTCCCTTCAACCTCCAACGATAAATAGTTGGGTTTCGAGTTCCCCTCTTCAATTCAATCAACCGTCTCTCATCCTTCTCTCGACAGCTTCTCTCAACTCTCACCCAACTAACTGTTCTGCAAATTTCTCATTTCAATCCTCGGCGACTTCAACATCCGACTACAAATAGTTGGACTTTGAGTTTCTTTTCGACTTCAATCGATGTGACAGCCTTGCTCTTCAACCACAACAATTTTGAATTCCTCATCGGTCCTTTTCTTCTTTCACAGGTAAAAATTTATGGCCTTTTTAGTTTTGAAGAAAACAAGGAACTTGATCCAACTTCTCTTATAATATTGGTTAACAATTTCAATATTTGTTGTACTAATTTAAAATGCGGTCTGAATAAAACCCTAATGTATGGTATTTCTTCTCTTCTCTTTTCGAAATGAAATATGATATTTTGTTGTTTGTTGCATTTTTTTAAGTTTAATTTTTATTGTTTGTGTTTATAAAAACAAAAGGACAATTTGGTTTGATTTGTTCTGTTCTTGTTCTTGGTAAAAATGGTGAAATTGCTGTTTTTTGTTTAACAAAATCGTGCTACTATTTTCTTCGACAAATTACCTATCTGGTACAACATATTAACCATCTGATACAACAAATTTATCATATGATGCAACAGATCAATCATCTGATGCAACAGAGGAACCATCAGATTATAATTCTGACGCAACAGATTAATAATCTGATGCAATAGCTTTACCATATGTTGCAACAGATTAAGCTTCGGATAAAAAATCTGATGCAACTAATTAACCATCTGGTGTAATGGAAGAACCATTAGATCAATGATCCGATGCAACAGATGAACCTCCTGTTGAATAAAATTCTACCAACTCTTCCTACAGGAAAAGTCCAAACTTGATTTTTTCAATTGATCATTCATCTGCCACGATAGACGACCCTATGTTGGAAGAAATCTAAACAATATTCATCGTTGATAATTGTTCCAACTTATCACTCATGTGTTGCAACAGATATCTGAACTTTTGCACAGACCATTCATGTTTCTCAATAGATGAGTGATATATTTTGTATTGTCGCAATAGATTACTCAGCCGTTGCTATGGATTATTTAATTATTCCAACAAATCACTCATATGTTGCAATAGATGATGTCACAACAGTTCTGTGATCTGTTGAACAGACCATTTATCTATCTTAAAAGATGAGTGGTATGTTTTATATTGTTGCAACAGATTACTCATCCGCTGTACCAGTTTGGTTATATGCTGTAACAGAAATACTACCTGGTGCAACAGATCGGTGATCTATTGTGACTATTATTTTACTGTTTTGCTTATTTGATTTATTGTTATCCTTTTTTAACGATGCATTAATCAACAATAATATATTATTTTATGGTCCTGTTAATTTTAGATAATTTGGTTCCCAAAAGAACAGAAACCAAATCAAGTCCAAGTAAAGGAACAAGTGAAGCAGCTAGGCTACATCCACCACTCTATGAGCTTGCTTTACTAGCGTTATCTTAATCGGGAGCAGAATATGATGAACATGGGGAGGAGGAATGTTTCAAAAGAGATAATGCAGATGCTAATAGTCCTTCCACCGAAGAGCTGGTCAAAGCCTTCAGCATTGATCGTTATCCTATGAGAATGCAGTGCGATGGTCCCGCAGATTTAACGGATGATTTCGTGGTTAAGTCAGCCATGGAAAAATCTTTTGACGCCTTCAGAAAAATATTTTGAGAACAAAAATTAGATGCTTATTTCATGGACAGCTGCTTTGGGAAATATCTTGATTTGCCGGAGGACAACAATGCTCGTTTCCAAATGAAAATGATATATGAACTTCTCAAGCGTAGGTTTATGTATGAAAACAAAGATAATATAGATGAGGTGTGGATAAATTACTGTGGCATTCCTATTTGTTTTGGTTGGAAGGAGTTGTCTATAGTTACTGGACTAAAATGTTATCCTCCTTCTCAAGTTATACCTATTCTAACCTAGAAAAAGCACCCCGCACACCCAAAAAAGGCAAAGGCAAGTCGTGTGATCGTGATGAACTGGTGTCCATTGTTGGTCCAAGATTCAACAACAAAAATTTGATAGAAGCGTTGGAAGGTAAAGGACTTTCAAAGAAGCACAAGCAGTCATTGTGCCTGGTTTGGTTTGTACATAATATTCTTTGGGCGAGAGACATTAACAACAACATAAGCCTCGGTTTAATAAAGCTCTCCAAGGATCTTAAGGCGTTTAACAGCTATCCATGGGTGTATGAAAGCTTCAAAATAACTGTCAAATATTTGTTGACTCCGTTAGCACCAAAGACAGTCAACTTATATGGCTTCCCATGGGCTTTCATCGTAAATGTTTCTTTCTTCTATTATGATATCATTCATTTTTTTTGCTCAATAATATTTTAATTTATTGGCGTTATTTTATAGGCTTGGGTTTTTAAAGTCATTCCTTATTTGAGACAACAAGTGAACTACCAGAAAAGAGTTTCCTGTCCAAGAATCTTGAGATGGTTGTCGGCTAAAACTGATAAAAATGCAAAATTTCTTGATCTCTTCAACCCCCCGAAGGATGCAGTAGGTATAATTATAATTAATTTTTTCTTTTAATTAATGTTTTTTTTTGAATGATCTAATCATCATTCTAATATATGTAATGATTTATGTTAGAATGTGCATCCATCGCTAGTTTCGACCAATCGAGAGTTGAAGATGTCATTTTTTCTTACTTTACAGTCTATGAAAACTTTATCAGACCCTAAGGTCATCGATAGAATAAAAATGGAATTGTTTGGAGCAACAGCCATTACAACAAAAATAATTTTGGAGGGTGTGCTTTTTATTGTTGATGGAGCTGTTGGTGGTCGTAGTGGTGCTACTGTTGGTGCTAATGATGCTCCTCTTATAGTATTTAAAGCAAACCATTATGAGTATGATCATACTGGTTATACAGATTTTGCCTCTCCCAACGAATGTTCTGCATGCAAATATCAAGACTTGCAAGGCGAAACATGATGTAGTGATTAATGTTATTAATGCATTAACTGCTTCTGTAAAGAAATTGACATCTAAGAGGGGTATTATTCCATCAAAGAGGATTTTATTTCCATTCGCTCCATTAGAGATTAGGGCTAAGAGGAGAAGGAGAGTGATTTCCAAGGCATTATCAAGCACCCAAAAAAGCAAAATTGCAACTCCTCTGTCTGCTTGTTGCACTGAGCAACGTACAATACCCAAAGGAGAGCAGCACGAGCTGAAGAAAGTGAATATATTATATGTCTTCCAACTGACAAAACAAATAGACACATATTTGTTTCAACAGATGATATATCTGCTGAAAATTATCAAACAGATATAATTTGTTACAACAGTTGACTAACCTGTTGCACCAGATACTTTATCTAGTGTAACATATGTCTCGTCTATTTTAGTAAATCAAACAGCACTTCGTACAACTTTTATTTGTACCAACAGATGACCTATCTGCTGCAACAGATGATTCATATATTGCAACGGATGGTTCATTCATTGGAAATTATCACACAGGGTCTTCCTCATGTAGAAATTTGTCCCAATAGTTGATTCATTATTGTAAAAGAAATATAATATGTTTGGGATAATTTAAAATAGAAGGAAGACCTATTTGATTTGCTAGAAGAGATGAGTTATCCTTTTCCATTTTGTTGTATCTCCGTGATTAGCATTGACCAATTATAGCTTTCCAGGTGGATGTAGAAGAAGCTACTGTTGAACAGCATTGACAATATGCTACTCTTTTTAGGGAAATATAGAGAACAAAAAGCGCAGAAACCGCACGCAAGTGAGAAATGAAGATCCACGATGAGCAAAGCCAAATTTCATAGCACCGGATGAAGAACAACTTATCCATACTGAGTAGATCTTTATAGCTTGAGCCTGTCAAAGCAATCCTTGGCAGTATACTTAAATTGTTGTTGATGTATTTGTTGAGATTTGTACCCATAACAATTTTTTTACATTTCATTTATTCATTGACTTATTTTAGCTAATTTATGAAGGCTTCAATTTATTTTATTTTATCTATGAATTTTATTTATTCCTTAGATTTGAACTAATTAATTGAAAAGGAATACTAGATTCAAATATTGCAACAGATAATGTATCTGTTGCAACAGACGACACATCTATTGGAAAATTCGAACAGATTTAGACATATGTTGCAACAGTGGGAAGACCT
>NW_025860977.1:143511-153437 GCF_002878395.1 Capsicum annuum
TGTACCCATAACAATTTTTTTTACATTTCATTTATTCATTGACTTATTTTAGCTAATTTATGAAGGCTTCAATTTATTTTATTTTATCTATGAATTTTATTTATTCCTTAGATTTGAACTAATTAATTGAAAAGGAATACTAGATTCAAATATTGCAACAGATAATGTATCTGTTGCAACAGACGACACATCTATTGGAAAATTCGAACAGATTTAGACATATGTTGCAACAGGTAGGTGATCTATTGGAATTTGTCAAATAGGTCTTTCCACTGTTGCAACAGATAGACTTTACATAAAAACATCAAGATAATGTAACAGATGACACATCTATTGGGTAAAAAAAAAAAGAACAAATTTAGACATATATTGCAACAGATGGACTTTATCTGTTGCAACAGACGACACATCTATTGGAATAAT
Source organism: Capsicum annuum (assembly GCF_002878395.1). Taxonomy (NCBI): domain Eukaryota; kingdom Viridiplantae; phylum Streptophyta; class Magnoliopsida; order Solanales; family Solanaceae; genus Capsicum; species Capsicum annuum. Next base: position 143,935 of record NW_025860977.1, read on the forward strand.
CGAACAGATTTATACATATGTTGCAACAGCTAGGTTATCTGTTGGAATTTATCAAACAAGTCTTCCCACTGTTGCAACAGATGGACTTTAGATTAAAACATCGAGATAATACAACAGATGGCCAACCTAATACAACAGATAAACTATATGTCAGAACAGGTAGGATAACTATTACAACGGATAGAGAATCTGTTGCATTATAAAAATTCAACTTTTGTTGGACATAAAAAATTGCCACTACGTGTAAAAAGGTTAAAGTGAATTGAAATAAAAAAGGCGACCCATCGATGGTGTTCAGTTCAAACACCTAAAATAAAATAGGCCCCATCAATGGTGTTCAGTTCAAACACCTAAAATAAAATAGGCATCAAGTAGACATGTTCATTTTAAACACGTAAAATAAAATAGGCATCAAATGTGTTAGTGTCAGTCCTGGCACATTTCGCTGACTTGCCGTCACTTGGCCCCCAATGGTTTTTTTTTTTCCCTCATTGTCTTATATATTCATCTTCCTCCTAAAATTTAACCCTAAATTCCCAAATCTTCTTCTTTATCGTCATCTTCTTTTATCTATCCAAATTCTTTAAATTATTAATTTCATTTTTTCCAACTGACCTTGACAATGTCGAGCGTATCTTTCACTATTTTTTGAGATAAAGATTTTTTATATTGTAAGTACGGTCATGAAGCTCTATTAAAGACTTCTTGGATTCAACAAAATCCGGATCGTAGGTTTTTTACTTGTAAGATTTCAAAGATAATATTTTTTTATTTAATTAATTGATTAATTATTGAATTGTAATTGTGTTCCCTTTTTTATAGAAATTGGGTGGATGCGAATACTTTGATTGGTATGAAGAACGAAACCCTTCACAAGCAAATCGTGTAATTTGGGGTTTTTTGAACAAAGTCAAGGCTTCTGAAGAGAAACAAAATCGAGCAAAAAGGTACTATATTGTTGTCGTTATTGCTATTGGTTTGGTGTTGTTGGGCACATAGATAATGAAGCCTAATTGCTGAAATTTTCATGGTGGTATATGTATTTGCTACTGGTTTGTTTTCGATGAGCGCTTGGATATTCAAGCGTAACTATTGGAAAATATCAAAAAGATTTAGGCATATGTTGTAAAATTTAGGTCATCTATAGAAATTATCAAACAAGTATTCCCACTGTTGCAACAGATTAGACTTAGATTATTAGATTATTCATAGAAATAACATCGGCGTAATGCAACAAATGACCAACCTATTGCAATAGATAAATGATCTGCCAGAATGGATTAAAGATATTTTACAACAGATTGACAATCTAATCTATTGCATTATAAAAAACTCAACTTTCATCAGAAAAAAATTATTGCCACTACATGTACATGTAATAAAGTGAAGGGTGACTTGAAATTAAAAATTTCTATTTCACAAGCTCTTCTATATACACAGACTTCAAGCGTCCAGTTAGTACCCCATAAACCCTGACCTCTGGCAGGTTTTCCACAGTGTTGTCGCACATAAAAGTCATTGGCTCAGCCATTTTTGTGCCGGTCAGCAAACATTCGATGTGTGCAAGAGCGAGCGAGCCACCCACTTTAGCGGCATCATCTTTTGGAAGGATCATTCCCCTGTTTCGACATTCAAAATCCCATGATTTCTACATCAACACTTCCTTTGGCAAATGATTCATCAGTTTACTCTCCCTCAACAAGATAGGCAACAGCACCATCAGTGGCTCTACGAGGAGAAGTAGACCAAAATGTCGATGAGAGTTACGTTAGAGTCATAAACATTGATCTTTACCTCCTTGAGTAGTATCTCAACAGCCCGATAATGTATGTCGTTCACACTAATGACTGCAAGAATCCTTTTTGCCTTGTTCCAGCTCTTGCCATGTGGATTTGGCATGTCCCCTCTAACATATCTTAATGTTTCTTCTTCATCTAAGACCAACGTAGGAACTAGGAAATCAAGTCCCACACCAAGGGTTGACGCCTCTCCATTGAGTTGATCGTACCTATCCTTGAGCTTCTTGCAAAAGTCAAGGTCCATTATCCTATCGGCAGCATCATAAGTTTCCCAGTACCTTAATTGCCTTTTCCTCATGAGGTAGAGAATTATGTCAACATGCTGTGTGATAAGAATTTAATTTTTAAAGAAGTCAATTTTAAAATAGGTTAGTAATTGTAAAGATGCAATTGATGGTCCATATGTTGCATAGGGTTCTCTGAATCAATAATCCAACACAACTTATGCAACAGATGGATAATAAGTTGCAACAGAACCACAACCAGTTGCACCAGTATACCCAGTTGTTGCAACAGATGTGAAATATATTGCGTAGCTTCTTCTTCATGGGGTAGATTAGAAGGGCCAGGTTAGGAAAAGTAAACTTGCCTTGTCCTCGTACAGCATACGCATATCAGTCATAGTCTGGAAGTCTTGGGGGAAAAAAGAGGCTTGGGGTAATCTAGTGTGCCTGGCTTGGCATTCTTGACCTGTCGCAGATCCCTTTTCTCTTCGGTGCCAAGTTCCGTGCATATGTCCACCTTCTTGACTGGCCCCTAAACTTCAACAGCTTTTAGAGAGGGAGGAATTGCAATTTCTTTTGATTTTCGAGCGGAGAGTATGTCTCTAATTGCTCTTTTCTTTCTCCTAACCAACGCTGTAGGAGTTTGTGGCTCCTTTACCTTCTTGGATGGTATGACACACCTCTTAGATTTAAATTCCTCGATAGCTTTAGAGATATCCTCTACTTTTTCAAAGAGTTTATCCTGTCTTTCCTTGCACACATCGTATTCACAACGAGAACACAAGGGTGAAGAGGGGTGAGAGGGACCTGTGTAAGGGCAAAAAGGGGTGTTTTCAAACATATTTATTCTTTCTTGAGCATCAACATGCTCATCATCATGAGTGGTATCAGCATCAGCATGCCTTCTACTAACACCAACAACTCCACCAGAAGAAGCACCCGGATCTGTCTTAGTAAAAGGTTGGTCATGAAGAGCCTCAACATTAGGCTGACATTGCCTAACTGCTCTTTTTATGGCTGTTGCACCAGCCAATTCTTTCTTTATTAACTCCACCGTTGGGACTGCAATAGTATCAACATGACCTAGAGCAATATAAGAAGTCATCACCAACTCCTCCTCAGTAGGCACGATCCATGGATGCACAACCTATAAAAAAAGACAGATGCATTTAAATCATATAATATAATGATTTTCACAGTTGGGCTACATTTAAAAAAAAAAAAAGACCCATCTGTTGCATAGTTTATAGTATATGGTTAAAATTCGTTCGAGTTTGGTTCAGAGAAACAGAGAAACACATGGATAATCTAATGCAAAATATCAATCATCTGTTGCAACAGCTGCACAAGACGGGTAATCTGTTATGCAATAGATGATCTGTACATTGTAATAGATAAATGATATGTTATCAGATTAAACATCCATTGCATAATTTGTAGTAGATGGTTAATCTTTTAGGAGTCGGGTTCAGAGAACCAAAGCCACAGATGGGTAATCTGATGCAAGATATACCCCATCGTAACAGATGTCCCATCTGGTGCATCAGATATAACATCTCATGCACCAGCTATAACATCTGTTCAATATCATTCTTATCTTTGAGTAGAATTATTTTACTTGAAGAAGACGTACTGCATCATCCGAAGGGTTAAAGAGATCATCCTCCTTAATATTGATGTTGCTCTTTGTAGCCAACCACCTAAACATCATTGGATGAGAAACCTCATCCGGGTAACCCATTAACTACTTTCGGAGGGGAGGAATGGCTTCAAATGCCCAAGCCTAAAAAGGGTAAACAGAAAGCAAGCAAAAAAAATCATAATAACTATATTCAATATAAATTAATGTATGAGTAAAATTAGTGATTAATTTTACCATGAAAGCCCAAGGAAAGTCGTATAATATGGTCGTCCCTGAGGATAGCTTTGTCAGTAAATATTGGACAGTCAAGTAGAAGTTGTCATATCCCCAGGGATAATTGTTAAATTTATCAAAATCCTTAGCACGTGCCAACAAATCATCTTCAAGGACCTTGTTGACGTCTCTTGCCAATATAACCGAATGGGCAAACCAAACTAATCACAATTTCTCCCTGTATTGCTTTGGTATGGTTTTATCCTCGAGACCTGTCAACAAATCCGATGCTTTGTAGCCACGTCGATCAATGTCAAACAACCCATTTATTTTTCCCTTGTATTTTCTTTCCTTTGATATTTTGCGGGGTGGTGGTCTTTCTGGATGATAGCATCTTAGGCCCGTCACTATAGCAAACTCTTGCAAGCCAAAACAAATAGGCATGCCACAGTAGTTGATCCAGATTTCATCCATCTTCTTTTTGACCTCTCCTACGGATCTTTATCATCCCCCGTGTACTTAATCCTGCACTTGAGAAGACCATATACCATCATCATAGGGAAACAGATATGGGCAGAGGGGTCCTCAAGCAGCTCAAGAAAGCATCCAAAGCATCTCTTCTTAAAAAGTCCGTCTATGTTTTCGTTATTCATAATTTTCATAAAATGTTCAAAAAATTTCCCCATCTGAAATTTAAGTACAATTTGACCAGTTAGTTGTTTTCCTTCTGGGTCATTTATCGCAACTTCAAACCTGTCAATACTAAAAGTTTTGACAGGATCATACTGGGATGTCAATATTAACTCACGCCCCGTCGGTGATCCATTATCATCATGTTGATGATCATCCTCTTCCTCTTTCTAACTCTCTAATTCCTCCTCTTTCTCACTTTAATTTCCCTCATCACTATCTATGGACCCTTGTCCACCTCCCTCAACGTTGTTTTCACATCTCTCATCAGCTTCACTTTTCCCTGACTGAGATTGTTCAGGAAGCTCCTCCAAATCCCTCTGTACTGTAGCCTTTATTTTTTGAGTGGTCAGACGTTGATCCACTTTCACTTTCTTTTCTTTTAAGAGACATGTTTTACCTATAGACAAAGAAAAACAAAAATTACATTACAGTTGATGTATGCATAGATTTTAAAAGATACATTACAAACACCACGAATACCGACATACCAACAGCCACCACCACAAACACCACCAACCAATGCCAACAAATAAATAAATACCATGAATACCGACACCGCCACAAACACCACTAACCAATGCCACCACCGGAGCAACCACGACGACCACAAACACCACCACCAACAACAACAACACCATCCAACTATACCACGATAGTCAACGGAAAATTGCAATAGAAACTAGGGATTTCTCAAGTTCTTCCTACGATTTTACAATCAAAACTCAAAATTGTAAACCCATTCTCAAAGATAATACAACTAAAAGTTTTATTTTTTATCATTAACTTAAAAACCCTTATTTTTTAGAAAAAAAAACAAATATAGAGCTCTTCTCGAACTCTGTTGCCTATGAAGACAAAGAAAAAGACTGATACAAGCAAGAATGATGTCGAAAATAATACCTATATGGTCGAAAATGAAGAAAGGCGATCTATTATGGAGGGTTGAGCAAATTTGTTGAGTAGTTGTTGTCTGTGCTGTATTGTTGAATGAGAGAAAAAGAGCCAGACCTCGAGGTTTGAAATGATGAAACGTTTTGTATGGGTTGATTTGTATTTTGAAAAAGAATGACAAGTAGTTTTGAAAATGTTAATTTGGTCTGATATGATCTTAATTATTTTTAAAATCATAAAATATATGCATAATTTTTAAAATCATAAAATATATGCATAATTTTAAAATCATATAAAAACAATTGAAGTTGTAGTTGACCGAGTACTCTAGGAGGTAACCTTGTGAAAACTCACCCCAGGTCCTAGATTAATCAATTTAGGAGTCTAACATATGAACTCAATTGAAAGTGTAAAAAACAAATGTTCAACATGTTGCATCAGATTTCTCATCTATTGTAAATTATCAATCAGATTAGGTACCAACAGATTACGAATCTGATGTAAATTATCAAATAGATTAAGTCATCTGTTGTGGCAGATTACCTATATGTTTTAAATTATCAAATGGATTATCATATGTCAAAACAGATTACCCATATGTTATAAATTATCAAATAGGCGTTGTCATCTATTGTGGCTAACCCTATGAGAACTCACCCCTAGTCCTAGATTAATCGATAGTTTATCCTATGAGAACTCACCCTTAGTCCCAGATTATTCAATCAAGGTATTAGTACCCTAGTCCTAATTAATAAATTAAGGTATTAGTCTAACATATGAGGTAGTAAGAATCAGTTCAGCTCAGAGTGATAGATCTCGACTCTGGTTGGGAGAAATGCAGTACCATTTCATCATGCAATTGACAAAAGACTCAATTGAAGTTGTAGTTGACCCTATGAGAACTCACATTCAATTAAGGTATTATTCTAATATATAAACTCAATTGAATTATATATAAACAAATATTCAACCTGTTCCAACAGATGTCTTTTCTGTTGGATCAAATCAAACAGATTATGTAATCTGTTGCAATATATTACACATCTGTTGTAAACTGTCATACAGATTAAGCCATCTGTTACGACAGATCATGAATCTGTTATAAACTATCAAACAGATTAAGTCATCTATTGTAATAGATTACCCATCTTTTGTAAATTATTAAATGGATTAAGTCATATATTGCAATAGATTACCCATCTGTTGTAAATTATCAAATAGGCGTGTCATCTATTATAGTTAACATTATGAGAACTCACCCCTAGTCCTAGATTAATCAATTAAGGTATTAGTTGGACATATGAGGTAGTAAGAATCGGTTCAGCTCAGAGTGATCGATCGACGACTCTTGTCAGGAGGAACGCAGTCTCGTCTCATCATGCATTTTCTAAAAGATTCAATTAAAGTTGTAGTTGACCCTATGAGAACTCACCCCTAGTCCTAGATTATTCAATTAAAGTATTAGTTGAACATACGAGGTAGTAAGAATCGGTTCGTCTCAGAGCGATCGATCAATGACTCTTTTCGGGAGGAATGAAGTACCGTCTCATTATGCAATTGCCAAAAAACTTAATTGAAATTATAGTTGACCCTTTGTGCTCATTTATCCATCTCTAGTTCCACCTAGATCAATGTAGGTACTATTATTAATCTTAACATTAAGTTAATGAGAACACATTTCAACTCAGAGTGATTGATCGACGACTCGAGTTGGGATGAACGCAATACTAACACCATGCATATACAACAACTCAATTAGATTTGTAATTGACCCTGTGAGCTTATTCATTCATCCCTCGTTCCACCTAGATCGATGTAGGCATTATTATTAATCTTAACATTAAGTTAATGAGGAGCTCATTCTTTTATCCCTAGTTCATCCTAAATCAATTACAATGAAATCTGTTGCAACAAACAACTGAGATGTTGGAGAATTTCAAACAGATAACAATATCTGTTGCAACAGATAACATTTATTAATTAATTATCAAATAGACATTTGTATCTGTTATGATGGATGACTGAGGTATTGGAAATTTTCAAACAGATATTGATATCTATTGTAACAGATGACGTTTCTGATTTAGTTATCAAATGACATTTCCATCTGTTGTCACAGATGACTGGGATGTTGGGATTTCTCAAACAGATATCTAAATCTGTTGCAACAGATGACGTATCTGTTTGAAAATCTTTTTGTTTTCTTTTAATTTTAAAGCAAGCTACTGTCCGAGTAGATAAAGTAGTAGTACTACTAAAGGCGATAAAAAATATTTCTTGGATAACTAAAAAATCTCATTGAGTAGTCTTGTCCTGTCTTTTCAATGTCACCCGTTTTCTTCCTCGTGCCCCTCAAATTATTAGTGAATATTAATTAATGAATATTGAAACCCCTAATACTTCTTCCTTTTCATATTGATTTGGCACTCCCATCAAGAAAATATTAATTAGGGGTTTATTTTACTACCAAATTATTCTTATTAATTATGCTTTGTAAATATAAATTTGAATAAATACACTCACTTTGTTTAGTCATTTAATATTAAGGGTAGTACATCTAGAAATTAGAATTATCTCATCTCTCCCCTCCTCTTCTTCAGCCGTAAATCTCTCATCTTTTTTCTTTCTATCCTCTTTAGATTATCACAGCCTTTTTTTTCTCTCCTCTGTCTCAAAAATTTTGTTCGGATCTTAATCGATCGATATCCATATCTTAGATTCCTCAACTGAAATTGCTGTTTTGACCCCCTTTTGACATTGTATGATATGATTCACTATTGCTCTTTCATTCTCGTCTTCTTCTTGCAACTTTATTTACATCTTTTTGTTTATTTAGTTACCATTTTCCCATATCATATTTATTTAAAAAATTTGAAGAAACTTTTAATTGTTGAATAAACATACCGAGAATTTTTATTATAAGATGCAAAAAAAAGTCATCTATTGGGAGAAGTTTAAAAGCCTTGTTGGCAGTATCATTTTTTATATATTTTATTTGTTTTTTTGTTGTTGATGCTGTTATTGATGTTGTTGGTAGGGCTGGCATTGTTGGAACTTGTGGTGTGGTATTTTTGGTGGGTTTGGCATTGTTGGAACTTGTGGTGTGGTATGGTTTAGACGATGGGTGCTTCTTAGCTTAAAAATAGTGGAGTCCGAACAATCAACACAAGGAGTAAGTGAGAAAAAAATAAAAAGTTTAAAGTGAATAAGAAGAGAAGAGTTGGTTACAAAAATTTAAAAAATATGTGCTGAGTGGGAATTGAACTCAAGACCAAAAGAAATAAATAGCTTTAAGCACTCATAAACAATAGCTAGGCTAACCAAACAACTCTTACTATGGGTGCTCACTGATTATATTATATACATTTTTTTCTTTCTTTATTTTTTTTTCCTCGCGCACCCGGAGGACTCCATGTGGGTCCGTCCCTTGTTGTTGATGGTGTTGGAACATAGGATGTATGCTTCTTTGTAGTTGGTGATGTTGTTGGAACAAATGTTGTTGTTTTCTTTATTGTAGATGTTTTTTATTTGTTGTTTGTAGTTTATGTTGTTGTTGATGTTGCAACAGACAGAGCAACTGATGGAACAAACCAAAACCACCAGCAAGGTTGCTATGTATTCCAATAGACTTCATATCTATTGCATCAGACTCCATATCTGACGCAACAGACTCCACATCTGATGCAAACTATCCGAGATTTATGTATTGTGTGTGTTACTTAAATAATATTGGTGACTTTATTAATAATTAAATAGAAAAAAAATAGATCTAAATACAACATTTTATCTTTTTGTTGTATTTCCGAAAGATAAAGATTGGTAATCTATTGCAAAATATATTCCACCTGTCAAATAACTTACAACATATGGACAATCTGTTGCAACAGATGGATATATCAGTTTGCTTTTCCTTTAGATGTGGCATCTGTTGCAACTTGCTAGTCACCTGTTTATTCAATTTCATCGAGAGCAACAGATTTTTCTAAACACTTCTTGGCCAAACTCAATTTTTGCTCTTGGATTGCTTCTCTTTCTTTCTTT
>NW_025860978.1:0-2002 GCF_002878395.1 Capsicum annuum
ACAAAATCTAATTCCTTCGAATCAAGTTCCAAATGTCCAAAATCATCCTGTCCACCTTGAGGTATATGGTAGAGAGGATTATGAAGGGTATGGAGCCTTTGACAATGCCTACATGAGGGAGGAAGATATGAGAGGAGGTCGTATGGATCCAAGGAGATACCGAGGGTATGGAGAAAGGGGAAATCGATACCTAGAGAGAGACGTAGGCATCAATACCATCAAATTGAGCCTACCTATCTTTAAGGGTGAAAGTGACCCCGAGGTGTATCTTGCTTGTGAGTTGGCGTGTGATAAAGTGTTTTAAGTGAATGATATCTCAGAGAAGAAGAAGAGTTGTTATGCCATAGCTCATTTTGAAGGCTATGCTAACACTTGGTGGGAATATATCAAGCGGTTCGGCAACGAATTAGTAGAGGGACAACCACCACCATGGTTTTGGTTGAGGTACCTAATGAGGCAACGATATCTTCCCAAAAGTTATCGTCATGAGTTTCTTGCTAGGTTGTACAATTTGCGATAAGGGAATCGAAGTGTTATGGCATACTATGATGATTTTCAACAACTCATGTTAAAACTTGATCATCGGGGAGAACAAATTGGCCATGACATCATTCGGTTCAAGTGTGGGTTGAACAAAGAGATTTCCACTTATCTGACGCTTCACAAGTTTGATACTATTGTAGGGATTTTCCAAGCAACTCTTGATATTGAAAGGGAGCTTAAAGAGAGGTCATCGTTCAAGGCAAAGGGACCATCAACCTCGGGTTGGCCGAGAAGCAAAGATATGGTTCAACCATCTTCGGGTTGGCCCAAAAACAAGGACCAACCCGCCACTACAAGGCTGTCCGAGCCTAAAATAGTCCATAAATTTCCTCCCCGTCAAGAAGCTCACAAGTATCCTAATCCTAAAGGGTTCCAATGTTTCAAGTGCCAAGGTTGGGGACATAAAGCGAATGAATGTCCAAACCGGTGCAATCTGATCCTAAGAGAAAGGAGATTGTATTACCTTGGTGGGGAAGTAGGTATTGGAAAAGAAGAGAATGAGGTCGAGCCTCAAGATAGAGAGAAACCATTGTCAGGATGCTTATCCGCAAGAAGGGGAGTGCGTGGTTCCAAACATTGTAGTGAGGCGTGCCATGATTAGTAAGTCGATAGATGACCCTAGACAATGGGAGAATTTATTCCATACTAAATGTATTGTAAAGAGAAGTGTGTGTACTATGGTGATAGATAGTGGAAGTTGTCCGAATGTGGTTAGTCTTGCAATGGTGAACTTCTTGAAATTGCCGACTACACCTCACACTAGTCCTTACAAGTTGCAATAATTGAATGAATGCGGGGAGTTAAAGGTCACAAGGCAATGTGTGATACGTCTTAAGGTAGCCAACTACCATGACAAGGTGCTTTGTGATGTGATACCAATGCAAGCTTGTCACTTGTTGTTAGGAAGGCCTTGGCAATACGATAGGTCGACCAAACATGATGGAAGGTCCAATCGGTATACACTTGATAAGGATGGTCGAAAGGTCGCTCTTCATCCATTATTGCCTTCCCAAGTGAATAAATTATACCAAAAGATGTGGGAATTGAGAGAAAAGGGAAAGAAGGCTGAGAGTGAGCGAAAAAGAGGGGAACCCGAGAGTGAGGGAGTAGGGGAAACTGAGGGGCCCCTAATTTCTAAGGGACAAGGAGGAAAGAATTATTTGTGGATCATGATGAGGACACTCCGATGCTCCTCTTGGCTAATTGTTTTAATACTAACACCACTAACATTTCCATTTCTCCTCCTATTTCTCATGTTTTGCAGGATTACAAGGATGTCTTCCCAAAGGAATTATCGTAAGGATTGCCCCAACTTCGGGGAATTAAGCACTAAATAGATTTTATGCCGGGTTCACAATTGCCCAACAAACCGGCTTATAGGAGCAACCCGATGGATAACAAGAAATTGCAACGCCAAGTTGAGGAACTCCTCAACAAAGGATATATCAAGAAGAGTATG
>NW_025860979.1:0-1064 GCF_002878395.1 Capsicum annuum
GTTTGAGATGTGGTTCCCTCTATTTTCAAGGTATCACCTACACAAACAACAAACAAGTTAGTTTAAAACTTCTCCTCACTCACACTCTCTAGGTTCACTCATACTCGAGCTCCACAAGTGTTGTAGATTGGCTAGTAACCCATGATCCTTAAGGTATGAGTATGCTCTTTTCTGGAATGGATTCTTGTTTGAAACTCAAAGAATTCTCGTCGGACTAGAGCTAAGAGTTACAATGTATTCAAACGATAAAAGCACACAAACAAATGTTGACACGAACACAAAGCTTCAAAGGACTATTGACAAGCTAGTAGGAATGTATTAGTTTATTAATTAGTTCTCAAGTCAATTAAATGAAATTATGAATCAATAATTAGAAACTAGAACATCCAAATTTGAGCTTAATTATTATGTGAAAAGTAACTAGGGTGACGTGGTAGCATGTCATTGGCCACGGGTCCACATACGTTGTTCATCAACTTGAAGTCTTGGTCCCTTTATATCATGTGTAATGGATGACTTGTTATTGGGGTGGAAACATAAAGTTTCGTAAAAAAAAAATTTCAACTTTTTCAAACTCAAAAGGTGATGTTTGACCTTACTAGTTCCACAAGACAAGGTTCCTTGTTTTAAGGGAAAAGTGGTTGTCAAGTCTAGAAAGGTGATGTTGGCAAGTCTTCTCACAAACAACTTTTTCAATTTTGTCTTGCAACCTTTTTGGATCTATTGGTCTTTTAAGACATAGGATGAAGATAAACTTTTAAGATGAACACAACATCTACACCTTCAAGAACAAAACAACAATACACCACAATGGCACTCCAACATCCAACACAAGTCAAACTCAAGGCTACTTCAAGTTTTCACAACAACAAGTCTCTTCTTATTAAGCTCAACTTTAGATTTAGACACTTTTTTTTGTGTCGGTCAGGAAGAGACCAACACAAGAAACAAACTAAACAAGTAAAATCTTTTGTAGATGTAGAACCAATTTTCGACCAAAATGTTCAAGAACACACTTTTTGGTAAGAGCTTCCCAAGATTGGTTTTGTAAGAACAAAACCAAG
>NW_025860980.1:0-2550 GCF_002878395.1 Capsicum annuum
AAGAACAAGAAGACTCAAAACTTAATATTCAACATTTTTGGATTTTTTGTCAAAAGTGTTTTATTCTTTTTTTTTTATTTTCAATTTCAATATAATAACCCAAGACTAGATTTATTGGAATGATCCTAAGTTTATCTTTGATACCAAATGATACAAAAAAGAAATATGCAGAATGAAAACCCTAACACTAACATGAGAAATTAAAGATAAAAGGATAGAAAGGTAGAGACATAAATTAAAATCAAGGAAACCAATACTATATGAAAGTAAAGACCTCCTTAGTATTCAAGATAAACGTCTAAATCTGAAAAGAAATATACAAGAATAGGACTAATAGGAAACCGTGATTATACTAAAATAAGACCTCCTATTAAGAACACCAAGAAAGTACCTACACTGTAGCAATACCCTTAAGAGGAATGATTTCCTCAAGCAAGCAATCCCATCAACATTAATTAGCAACAATGGCCAGAGTATCAGCTCTTATAAGAGTTTTATTCTTTTAAAATATCATATCAAAATAGTCTATCTAAAATGAGATATTCTTCCTTAGTTATAGCCCATACTAATAATTAGAAAAATATAATTAAGCTTTAATTTTTCAATCCATGATACTGATGAAACTTGTCTTGTGTCATATAATTAATAAAAACATATAAAAATATAGAGCCTAAATTAAATAAATCAAAAGCTGCCTAATGGCGTACTAAAATTATACCTGTGATCACACCATCTAAGGCCTCAGTTTCTATCCTACTAGGAATAACATATAAATGACCCTATTTACTATTGGACTGGATACCTGCCTGACAATCTGTCCTCCCTACCTGAGGTCCACCTTTAAAACCCTGGGGACCACCCTTGCGACCATATACACCACGTTTAGCTGGAGGTGGTACAGATCTAATTGGCTCAACGGTTTATGCTAACAACTTAATTATCCCATGATATACATACTCCATGGTAAAATAGCCAATAATGCCATACTCGTAACATGCCCCAAATAATCTAAGTTAACAAGAAAGTCTAATTACTCCAGAATGACCATTCTTGACTAATGATCCTAATTGAAAATCCCTCAAAGGATGACTACTTCTCTAACCATCAAAACTACCATAACTGGCCTGACCCTTATCTAAATTTGAAGCACTACCTAAATAGGACTAATATACTAGCCCTAGTGCTGATAAGACTGATGCTGGGTACCTACCCTAAAATCCTCATACTCTAAACTATGAGCCACTATGGAATTTACTATAACTGCCCTAATAACGAGCTCTCTTATTGTTGCCCTCTTGGGCTTTGCTATTCATCTCCTTTATAGTATAGGCATGATCTGCAATGTCTGTAAAGAATTTTGTTAAGGTCACCAACTTTGAGTAGTCCTACGGAGCAAGTCTCAAACCTTTAACAAAACACCAAAATCCTCTCATATCTGCAGGCAAAATTATGGTGCAATGCCTATCTAGCTCATAAATCTTTTCCTATTACTTAATCACAGTTATAGAACCCTACCTCAATCTAGAAAAACTCTTCTCTAAAGCATTTTCATATGCTGAGAGGTATGCACTTCTCTAAAAAAGCCTAGAAGAATTGAGTCTAAGACATAAAGGAGATCTAAGTAGTCTAGAATCAAGATAAATTCTCCACTAAATTCTCGCTACTCTTTCTAGCTGATAAGTCATATAATCTATTTCATATGACTCAACCAAATCCAAATTAGATAGCCTCTTCTCATAGCTGGTAAGGAATATATAAGCATCCTCTTTTGGGGTCCCTACAAACCTGGGTGCAGTTAATCTCAAATATTGGCTCAACATCTTCTATTTCTCTATAGTCATTACTAGCTCGGCTATTGTTGGCTATAGAGCTACAGACATAGGTGGAATCTCTACTCTGAGAGCCACAACTACAGGTTGCACCTCTATACTAATACTACCAAGGGATATTATCTTAGCCTCATTAGTCGGTGGACCGCCTATTAAACCCAATAATGAAACCGGTTCATCACGGAGAACCAAATAAGATATAAACCTAAGTTGAACTTAAGCTGCCCCTAGCTCACCTTCTACTGTGGCGGTAAAATCTCTGGTGCTATCTATGGCTCAAGAGCAATAATAGGATCTAGAAATTCCTCCCTAGATTTATTTTATGCTAGGGTAGCTCTAGCCTGACCTCGACCTCAAGGTCAACCTCTACCTCTACCAAACACTTTAGTAGCAAGCTCGGAGTGCCAATCCCTGACTGCCATACCCCACATCCTAGGCATCCTATGAAATATTAAATCAAAGAAGAATCTGTAAACCAATATAGATACAACACATGAAAGATTCCATGCCTCAAATCCTATTGAGACAAATAGGCACCCATAGCCATAAAGGCCCGAGAGCCCCAACCTATAACCATGAACTTCTCATACATGTAACTATAATAACCAAAGGTTCTTACATATATAGATATAATGTATCAATGAGAATAAACCATATAGGCAAGCCTAAAACTCTATATACAAGATGTGGTTGTGTGCGCCACAACATCTAAAAGGTAAGA
>NW_025860981.1:0-3105 GCF_002878395.1 Capsicum annuum
TATGTACTGGGGGCAGCCTAATGGTCACAGTACGGTACAATATTGATTATTGTTAGGTGGTTGGAGGTTCGGGAGGAGGAGGTAATGGCGAATGATAATTGTAAAGAATGAAATGAACGAATTTATACCGTTCCACAAATGTGTTTGAATTCAAGAACCCAATTCAGATTAATGATAAGATAATATATATGATCCTAAAAGTGTTTATGAAGTGTGGTTCACTTCTATTATGATTTATTCAATTGCGTCTGATTTTCTTGATCCCCCATACCACATATGATTATTTACAGCTTTACATACTCAGTACATATTTCGTACTGATGTCCCTCACGGGGGACCTGCATTTCATGCTGCAGGCACAGGTGCTTCAGCTCATTCACAGCATAGATAGGAGCCAGGTCATACAGCTATTGTTGGTGAGCTCCAGTTTGCTTCGGAGCTTTTCGAGTCGGTCCCTTATGTTTTGTTATTATACAGGAGTCATGTGTGGGCGGGGGTTTGTCCCGACCCTAGTTATGTCATGTATATCCTAGAGGCTTTGTAGACATAAGGAAGGGTAAAGTCATGGAAGTTTATATAGTGATGTTATATTTGTATATGTGGTGGCCTCGACGGCCAAGTATTATATATATTTATATTTGTGCGTGTTGTGCTGATACAGGTAATTAGACCCTTCTATATGCAACAAAGTGCTGTCCAAATTTTTGGTGACATGTAAGTGAAAGTACAGGTATTTGAACGGATTCTCCCGGGCCTTCTCGGCTTCGGGTGCTAGTCCGGCCCGATGGGATTTTGGGGCGTGACAGTACCGTTGGAGGGCAACGAATTCCATGAGACTGGCAAAAGTCATTAAATTTTTTTGAAGTGAATTCGCCTCCTCTATCGGACCTTAAGGCTTTTATTTCATAGCCACTCTCTTTTTCTACAAGTGCTTTGAAATTTATAAAAGCAACAAAAGCTTTTGATTTTTGTTTCAAGAAATATACCCAAGTCTTTCTACTGAATTCATCAATAAAGAGTAAGAAGTATTTAATTTTACCAAAAGATGGTGGATCGATTGGACCACACACATCGGTGTGAAAAAGCTGAAGTGGATTAATTGCCCTTGATGTGGTTTTCTTCGGAAAACTCCTCCTTGCATGTTTTCCAAGAAGACAAGCTTCACACAACTAATTGGATGATTGATTGAAGGAATTCCATCAACCGTGTTTTTGTCTCCCATTGATTTGAGAGCTTCAAAGTTCAAATGTCCAAATCGCATGTGCCAACACCATGACTCATCTTGCACATTAGCCTTCAAACACTTTGCATTAATGGTCTTAAGATTCAAAGGAAATAATCTATTTTTTGCCATATGCACTTTAGCAATTAAATTATTACTTGAATCTCTAAGCCAAAAATGCATATTTTTCATATGAATATCATATCTTTTTTCAAGAAGTTGGCCTAAACTCAAAATATTACTTTTTAGTTTTGGCACATAGTAAACTCATTGATTAATTTGTGATCACCATTTTTTCGGGATATAAAAATAGTGCCTATACCTTCAATTTGAATCTTTGAGGTATCTCCAAAAGACACATTACCTCTCGTCGTCTTCTTGATCTCCACAAACTTATCTTCGTATCCACACATATGATTACTTGCTCCATTATCAAGATACTATGAACTGTAATCATCTGTATCATCTTCTTTGAGTGCCATTAACAATGTTGACTCATCTTCTTCTTTGTTGTTGTCAACAAGGTTAGCTTTTTCTTCAACATTACTACGACATTCCCAAGAGTAATGTCCAAATTTATGACAGTTGTAGCATTCATTTTTAGATTTGTCATACCTCATTTCATTGGTACCTTAATAAGTTCCACGTCCTCTTCCTCCTCGTTGTCCACGACCACGACCTCTGAATGTTTGATGATTTTTATCTTCATTATTGAAGTTGTTGATATAACTCCTTCCTCTTCCACGACCTCCACGGCAACTACGGTCTCTCCATTGTCCATTTCCTCTGAAACTTTTTTCACCTCCAAAATCTTTGAAGGATGCCTGAGTTTTAAGAAGTTTCTCCAACGACTCTTCTTTTATTCTTTTCATTTTTTCTTCTTGGGCTAGTAAAGATTCTTCTAATTGCTCTACTGTCATAGAGTCTACATCTTTAAACTCCTCAATAGCACACACCACATAATTAAATTTGGGTGTTAAAGAGCGAAGGATCTTTTCTACCACACACACATCATCTATTTTCTCCCCGTACCTTCTTAGTTGATTCACAATAGCCATCACTCTTGAACAAAAATCCAAAATGGATTCGGATTCTTTCATTTTTAAAACTTTAAAATCAGCCCTTAGAGTTTGAAGTTTTACCTTCTTCACCTTATCAACTCCTTGGAAAGAATTTTGTAAAATCCCCCAAGCTTCCTTCGAGGTGGTTGCATCAGCCACCTTCTCAAACATACCATCATCCAGACATTAGTGGATGAGAGTGAGGTCCTGTTGATCTTTTTGCCTTGTCTTAATCAAGACATCTTTTTTATTTTGAGACAAAGTCTCCTCATTGGCGAATTTTGTATATCCTTTGTCTACAATGTCCCAAACATCTTGAGAACCAAGAATGGCTTTCATCCATAGACATCATTTTTCATAATTTTTTTTTGTAAGGTGGGGGTACGAAAAAGGGAATTGGGCCCCACAATACTAGTTTAGGTGTACGCGCCCCGCGCATGTACCTCACTTTATTGAGTTCAAACGTTACACTAAATAAGATATTTGTTTAAATAATAAAGATGAATGCAATAATTAAATATATCTTTTGGAGAATTGAATTTAATTAAATCTAACCTCTACCAAAAAAAAATTCTCAAAGTCGATCGACATTTATCTACCATCTGTAAATTATAACAAAATAATACGATATTAGAGATATCAAAATAATACAACTAAACTTTATCTTTACATAAAAAAAAAAATTCTCAAAACAAAGATATACAAACAATACAATTAAACATAATATTTACCTAAAAAAATTTCTCAAAGCCGACCGACATTCATCTACCACTTGTAAATTCATCTACGGCCTGTAGACTACAATAAAATAATACAATAGTG
>NW_025860982.1:0-2358 GCF_002878395.1 Capsicum annuum
CTTGTACTCTTGTTTCCAGTTTTATCTTTTTGATGTAATAAAAGGAGCAACGAACCGGAAACTCGACGGGACCTCAACTCGACTCTCCAATTCATCCACTCATTCCTCCACCCATTGAAACTACACGTGACTTGATTCTCTTATAACCCGAGATATGTTGGATGCCCAAAGCCAGGGCTCGGTCAAACCTCGTTCCCACCTATTTACATATCAATATTGAATAAAGGATTGGGCCAAAAATTAGTCATGTTTACTTCTTTACTTGAAAATTCTTCAAATTTTCAAGCAAAGAGGGGCATTCTGTAAACACCTAATTTTTTACCAAACCTAAGTGTTTTTGCCATTTAGTGTTCAATTTCGTTTTAGGGTTCAAATTAGATATTCTAAATTTAACTTATTTTTTACTAAATTTATTTTTAAAAATTCTGAAAAAAAAAAGACTACAAAAATAGAGTCACATTTTAAATAAGTTTCATTTTTTAGTTTTTATTTGTTTATTTATTTATTTTTAGAAAAAAAAAATTTTAATTATATTTGTTTCTTCTTTCAATTTTAATAAAGAATAGTGTGATATTAATTTTTCTTAATCATACTCCCAAGACTAGTTATCAGCTTATGTTATATTTTATTAGTTTTTAATTATTTTTATCTTATTAATAATAATAATAAAAAAAAAAAATAAAAAAAAAATTAAAAAAAATAAAGAAACCTAAACTACCCAAACCACCCACAATTCCCACTCCTAATTAATCTCCCCCACTTTCCCACACACACGACCGTGCTAGAACCAAGGGACTCGAGGGGTGCCTAACACCTTCCCCTCGGTCAACAGAATTCCTTATCTGGATTTCTAGTTCGCAGATGGAAAAATAAAAATTGAAGAGTCATTTCCTTTTGAATAGGGATTCAATAAGGTGACTTGGAACACCCAAACTCAATTCCAAGTGGCGACTCTGTAAGTAAAGTAATCCCTTTTCAAAACATCGCTTTAATTGGAAAAACCCATTTTCTCTAAAATCAACTCCCTAGCGGGGTCGGATGCGGTGAAAAAAAAGGGGGTGTGACACCTAGCTGCCAAGATCTATGCATTAAAACACTTGCTTATGTTGTTATCCACTGAATCATACTTTACTTCGGTGTTGAAGTAAAGCTTGCACCATTAATTAATATTATAGTACATTAAGTTTTGCATCATTTTTTCAGGACCCAACAACTTCATCTTCTATATGTTCTTCCTCAATTGAGACTCAAATGTATTTTTTGCTATCTTCCAAAACTGTTGCCTTCTTTGAAGACCTCTCTAGTCCTTAGCCCAATTAGCTAAGACTTGCACATCTTCTATGTTCAGATTGAGGTAACACCTCTTCAATTGCTGCAAACAATCCCTTCAGTAAACATACATAACAAAAAAAAGGGTGAAGTTAGGTCATAACTACATATACTAAGTTAAAGTAAAAATAAATAGGGTTAAACATAAAATACTGTACATACCTTCTGCATATCTGTAATTAGGGTGAGACGTTCACCTTCTCCAAGTTTTAGGTCATCCCTAATGCACCTAACAAACCATGTCCAAGTATTTGTTTTCTCTTTTTCAACTACTGCCCAAACAAATGGCAGCATCTGGTTGTTTCCATCCTTGACCACAACAACTAACAATTGGCCTTTTTAAAATTCCCTAAGAAAACAACCATCTAAACCTATGCACTTCCTACAATGTACCCATACCTTTTTCAAAGAATCAAAGCAAATGTAAAAAGTCTGGAATTTTGGTTTACCTGCTTCATCAGCCTCACCAAGTTTGAAAACACAACTGGTCCCCAAGTTTGTCCTAAATAGTTCATCTTTGTAGTCAAGAATTCTTTCAAATTCTACAACATGATCACTCATTATCTCTTTCAAGACTTTAGACCTTGCTCTTCTCACAGTGGTCTTACCAACATAAAGTTTAAACTTTTTTCTATCAACTCTTGAAACTTGAATATTCTTATGTTGGGTTGCTTAACTATCACTTGTTGTCTTGTCAAGACATGCATATAAAAGTCATGGACAACCATCCTTGCACCTAACTCTAACCTTTTTTGGCTCATTAACCCACTTCTTCAAAGGAACCCTTTTTCTTACTACATATTTAGTCACTGCTCTTCTAAATTCACTCATATCTTTAAACAGCATACCCAACTGCCAAACAACTTTCTTTGTAATTGGGTCATGAATGATTTTTTGATTTGCTGTCCTCTTTTTTGACAACTTCACAGTTCTTGCTCTACCAGAATCAACCACTTCATGTTCATCATCACCACAACAATCATCTTCATCTAATACAAAACTATCCTCATCAGAACTGGCAAAGTAAGG
>NW_025860983.1:0-1571 GCF_002878395.1 Capsicum annuum
CTAATTAATTTTTGAATTTAAGTTTATACCAATTTTGTGTAATTGGTACATCTTGAATAGGGAGCCATATAATACAATCGAAAAGATATACTCTCTCCGTTCCAAATTTTCTAATTTGATTTTTCATTTTATTTATCTTTTTTCATTAATCAATAAGAGACAATTTTTTTTTTTTTTTCATGTTTTACCCTTTGCATTAATTATTTTTTTCAAATTAAAATGTAAACATCATTTAATAGTAGTATTATGGTAAACTATCCATATTATTAATTATTTTTTTTTAATCAATATGTCATCTCAATTTAAAACGGAGGGAGTATGATAATGGATTGTCCCTACTTATTACCACCTTGTTTTTGTTTTTTCATTCAAATTCAAAGCATATTCTTGCAATTTTCAAAGTCTCCTTTGAGTATCAATAATATAATGTCCTCCCTCCATTTCTAAATAATTGATTGTTTTGTTCTTTTATTATATACTTAAATAAATAATATTTTAGATAATCAAGAAATCATTGATGATGTTTTTTCAATTTACCTTTCCTATAATTTTTTTTTGTTTTTCAAAACTCCAAAACTACTAAAAAGTTATATTTTTTTCAATATATTTATTAAAGACAAATTAGTAAAATAATTTTTACTTTTTAGAAGTGAGTAGTTTCTTAGCGAAGACCTAAAATAAAAGCCACTTATTTAAAAACGAAGGAAGTTGAGTTCTTTTTGGCATCTCAACAATTAGTAGTCGTTTGGCTATGAAAATTATTTATATTTTTTCGAAAAATTATTTCACTTTAGTGAAAAAAGTGAAAACAAGATGCGTTTGGCCATGAAAATTCTAAATACAATTTTGAAATATTGTATTTGTAACTTTTACTTCTCTCACAATATTTCAAAAGCAACTTTAATTTATGAGAAAATACATAAAGTACCCCCTGATCTTGTTTGACTTTTTAAAAAAGACACCTAAATTTTTACTTTCATCCTATTACCCCACGATTCTTACTTAATCCGTTGTAAATATATCATTTTGACTTAAATTTTGCCTATGCGTGTAGACACGCACACCAGGCGCGCGAATGGTTAAAATTTGACTTAAATTGCCAATAAAAAGTTGCCACGTATAAATTATTTATCCAAAAATTTAAAAATACCTTCTTCTCCATTGATGTCTTCCCCATCTTTCCAATACTCCATTCACACACTCTCACAACTTCACACAATACTCCATTCATGCACACACAACAACTCAGTGAAAAACACACGCTCACACGCCGACACTACACACAGAGAAATCGGAAGGAGAGCACAATTGTGCTTGGGGTCATGTTGTCTATCCCTATTGTGAGGTTTATACTTTTCCTGAGAGCTTTCCACAATTTGAGATCCACCAACGGTCTGCAACATTATTCTTATGTTTATCTTGGATTGAAGAATGATAAAGACTTTAAAAAAGGGTAAAAAAGATATGATTGGTAGCCACCTTTTTTTCCGTCGAGAATGTATTTTTCGATGATAAACCCAATACGAAAAATTAAATTTTTGTTGGAAAATATGCTAATGTAGGCAAAAGGA
>NW_025860984.1:0-2127 GCF_002878395.1 Capsicum annuum
TGCATACTTCTCAAACTTGGGCATTTTAAAACCGAGGGGAAGGTTGATATCTGGAACAAGCAAAGATCTTTATAGAAAACACTCTTATAAGCTCCGATTCCCTGTAAATTCCTCATGGCCTGTTCTAAACTTTTCAACTTCCGTGCTATGACTTCCTGTTCCTCTGTTGTGATAGGTTTCTCCATATCAAATGGAAATGCAGGTGGCTGAGTGTATCAATACGGTTCATTCATTCTCAAAGTAGGCTCCGGGGCATAATATTGACTATCTAGAAACTTCAATACTGGCTCACTGACAGACCTAGGAAGCCCCATTGTCGGACGCACAGCATATGTGGGAGCTTCAGGTGGTGGCAGAGCCACGAATACCGGTGTGATCGATGGCGCCAGCTAAGTAGTGGGTCTTGATTGGAAAGCTGCCAAGGGCATAACAGAAATGCCAGGATAATAATGTCGCGGAGTGAATCCTAGCACGTGCTCAGGTGACTCAGTAGGAGCAGAGAATTGCACCTGAGAAAGCGGTGGGCAATTAGAGATATTACCAAGACCTTCAGGGAGTGGAGGAGGCATTCCGCTGGCCCATGCCCGGTGCAAATCTATTAATTGTTGCCTGAGACTTACTACCTCATCATTGTGTTCTGAACTTTCTTTCCTGTGATCCTGATCCGGGTCAATGAGCGAATTTTCAATCTCCCTGCTAGCCATAGAGAGCTTTGCTTTGGATCTAATAAAGTAGGGGTGACTAGACAGAGTGTTGCAAACCTACCACTGTTATCTAAAAGAACATGCTCATCAACGACGACATCCGTTAGGATTAGGGCACACAACAAGTATGGGAATCACATTGGTAAAGTTATCCTAGATTCATGTTTATTTCTACCAGCTTTTGAGGGTAGCGAGGTCATTTTAACTTCATCCCGATTTTTATCTACACTTATTTTTATCTATACTTATTATTATTATCATTATTTTTCCCTCTTTTCCCTCTCTCTTTTTTTTTTTTATCAATCTCTGTTCTTTCCCTTTATTGTCTCATCATCCTTTTTTTCTTTTCTTCTCTCGCTATCTACCTTTATTTTATCATTCTTTATGGCTTTTGTTTTTCTTTAAAAGAGGAAAAATAATGAAAAACAACGAAACAAAATGATTAGATCGAACCCAAAAGTAGGTTGCCTACGTATCATGTTGTGCATAAGCATCACACAATTGAAGGTTCTTTTTTTTTCATGAAAAACGAAAACAAGTAAACAAAAGAAATACATAACATCCTAACATTTCGATGAAAGAAACAACAAAACATACAACTAATTTAGGACCACTTTAAAACCAAACAACAAATATAAAACAACATTCTAAACCCCTAACGACATCCGTGCAATAACTAATAAAGACCCGAATATCAAAAACAACTTGACTCCGACTTAACACAGACACCACCCTACAATGACAGAAACATAAACTACATAAAGATAAGACATGTTCTTTCAAATTGGTGCTCTGTGTGACGTCCCCGGCTGAGATGAACCTATCTGTGAAGTCCCCTCTTTTCCACTCAGACTTTGCAACATATCCTGTAATGACGTTTTGATACCCGGGAACAAATTTCTCATCCGTATCCCCGTTTCTTGGAGATTACACCCTCAAAGGTTTCTCTGATACCCATCTACAGGTAAGATCAAACATGACAACTGAACTCTCAAAAACTCTACCTTGGCACCCAAATCTTCCTGCTAATCATCCTCTACCATGATTGCTTCCGTATTCGCCCTCTAAGTTGGGCTGGTAAGGCTTTACTAATGCCACGGGGTAGAGATTATAGCTAGATGTCATAGTTTTGAGTGCATCCTGGATTTTCCTCGAGAGTATCGACACCTAGCTTTATCGCGTTATTCCAGAATTGCTCATATTTTCTTTTCCCCATGGCTTGGTCTTTAAAGTACTCTACATCCTTTAGAAGGTCCATTATTGGGGGGACATCTTGGATCCTACCCAACTGACGCATCACCCTTCTTGGACTGTAAGGCCTAGTGTAGTTAAGTCCTATCAAAACTAGAAAGAGTTTCATTTGAGATCCAATCAATATTTTCTTAGGAAGAAACCACATATAGCACTAAAGAATGTTGTTCGG
>NW_025860985.1:0-1161 GCF_002878395.1 Capsicum annuum
TTTGTTGGATTACTGTGAACTTGGGTGGTTTGGTAGATTGATTTGGTCACAGATGCTTGTCTAATTACCAATGGATGGTATTGACTTATAATGAATAAATATTAGTTTTATTTTTCATTATCTTGTTGTACATTTGGAATTTATCCAATATTTAAACTTATTATGCTAGCTAGGTTAGGTGAAGGGGGTCATCTATGGTCCTTGTGGGACTTGATATACCTGTCATAGCTAGGGACTAGTTTGGGTCATGACAAAGTTGCTATAAAAGCCTAGGTTTATGGTCAATTGGGTGTCTACAAAGCCGTGTCAAGTAGAGTCTCTTTCATGGGTGTGTAGAGTGCCACACTTACAAGAGAGAGTCTACAAGACAATTTGGAAAGGTTCCCTTCCTTGTTGTTCTATTTTGAGCTATAAAGTCTAATGTCTTGGATTTTTTTAATTCCCATTTGCTCACTTTTTCAGATCATGCCTCCTAGATGATTTGAAGCTCATGGAAACTTCTCTGTTAAACTAAGGGATACTATTGATTGGACTTGCCATATTTATAGGGTTCATACCCAGTCTAGAGATCCAATTCCTCATTTCCCTCTTGGATTTGCACCGAATCCCTCTAGCCATTCTTGAGCTCCCCAGGCTAATGTGACGAACATTGAGTTTTGTTAGACTATTCATATGTTGTCTTAGCTTGTAGATTCTTAATTTGAGCATAGTAGTCCATCTTCTGAGGCCACAAAGGTTGGAAAATTCATGAGGTTGTGTCCTTCATCTTTTATTGGCTCTAAGGATGAGGAGTATCCCTAAGATTCTGTGCCTTTACTATATTCACCTTCTCAGTATTTATTGTTGTGAATTAATTTATGAGAAGCCCAATATTAGTCAAAGGTGTGCAACCGATTGAGCTAAAAAACCATGACTAGCCCCATAATCATCAGCTTCTCCAATAACATATGTACCTATACCACACTAAGCATCTTTGGTATGCAAACGTTGATTGGTCACTGAAATAACATCTCTTGTGTAGTGTCCCACCCAAGATGCATAAATACACCTCTAAAATTGTATCTTCCATTACTCTAGAACTGACATTTAGTGATCTATATAATTTTTTCAATATATTAGATCTTGTGATTCTATGATTAGGTACCATGCTCATCTTCTTTT
>NW_025860986.1:0-1315 GCF_002878395.1 Capsicum annuum
CTGTCTAAAATTATAGATTTCATCTTTGAAATGTAACATCCTTAAATTAGGGAATAACCTGTTCAAAAATTATCTATGCAACTTATACAAATTAGCATTTGAACCTCTCGAAAGCTCTCCTTACCATAGTGATGCTGCTTCAGTCAGCAAAAATAGGAACAACCTCAACCCCAAAGATTTCTGGGTAACCATCAAAATAGTGTATGATGTACAAATTCCAATAACATTAGAAAGATACATGTTTTAATAATCTGTTATTGATCATAAAAACATATTCTTTAAGCTTAAAAGTTGGATCATTGCACTAGTAATGTCAAATTTAACAATGGGGGTGGAGCAGGAGGAATGATGGCTCTTGTCTTTGTAGGTTAAACATATCACATGTCCTTGTCATTATCATATGGAAAAACATGGTGATATGAAGGAATTATTAGATCTCTACCTTTTTGAACTCTATCTCAACGTTCCACCACTTGTCTTGTTCTGGCTAGTTCTGCTTGCTGCTCTACCCTAGCCTCTTCAGCTAAATCTGCCTCCTATGCTACTTCCATTAATATGTGCTCCATCTGTCTATCTATAATATTCTATGGATCTCCTAGATCACAAGGAAGAATTGAAATGGGATCAATAGGTAGAGGAGGGGGTATAATTTGGGGATCTCAAACCCAATAGGAACACCATCACAAACTTTCTCTGACATCCTTTGTGGTGTTTGAAGAATTTTTTAAGGTTTTAGATCAAAAGGGAGTAAGGGATTACCTCTTCTCCTAGTGTAGTAATGGATTGCCTCTTCTTCTAGTGTAGACATAGGTAAGTCCCAGGCCTTTCAACACTTGCAACCAAGCTTCAAATCTTCAATTTTTATCACATGCATTGGTCACGTAGAATCCATAAAGTGTCATGAATACCCAAGATTGATCATATAAGTAGCCAAAAATCCTATATTTTCACAATTTTCATGAACTTAGAATCCAAAACTTAGTTTCCTGCAAAATATACCCAAAACTCATCATATCTAACAAAACAACTTAAGAAATTTGCATTTTTCATAGTTATAAGTATTAAATGTTCTATAATTCTGTAACACATAATTATTGTGGAGTTTTTTTAGTCTATTCATCTACTTACTCAGTTGGTGGCGTTAAATTATCACTAGTTTCATCAGGTAGGATTTGTTGCTCCTTCTTTTGAGGTCACTAGAGTTGGCTAATTCATGAGGTTTAATCCCTCAACCTTTGCTAGCTCTAGGGTAGAGGAGGATCCTTAAGGTTTTATGGATAAGAGGGATAAGATATTTTGGGTTATGTATGCTACT
>NW_025860987.1:0-1170 GCF_002878395.1 Capsicum annuum
TTTGTCTTATGCAATGTACAAAACTTCTACCATATTTTTTTGAATTTTTTTTATAAAAATCTCCTATTAAATAAAAAAACTTTTGAAATTTTTGAATTATAAATACTTGCTAAAGGAAACAAATGCAAAATCTTTTTGATGCTTTTTTTTGAGTAAATAAGTGCAAAATGTAAAAAAAATCTTTTTGAATTTTTAGATTATGAGAAACAAAAACCATAAAAAACTCTAAAAAAAACTATGAAACTCTATTTTTTTTTTGGATTCACTTTGCTTTTTTCTTGCCTAAACACACGCTCCTTTAATTCTAGCACATGGTTTTCCTCAAATCAGTTCATTAAATGACCGTATTGTGCTCAAAGATGCAACAATTAGCATGTAAGGATACTTTAAGAGTGAGTCTCCTACAAAGGACCAAGTGGGTCCTTCAAGGTCTTAATATGATACAGATAAGCATGACCTAAATGCTGACCTATGCTAGGGTCTACTAATAAGGTTGTTCGGGGGAGCGTATGGTTGATAGTAGCTGCGATTGCTTTCCACCTACTCCATACCAACCGATGGATCCCCCTCTTAAAATAAGGGTGACTCAACTAGAGATCGTGTACACAGCGTGTACTACAGAATTTGTTGCAGAAAAAATTGACTCGGGTTATGCAAAGGAAGTCAAATATAAAGTGGTAATACATAAGAGGAAAAACTTTAAACACGTAGCAAATAGGCACTCAACAATGATATAACAAATACTAACAATAACACAAATAACATCTGTACATCCATAATGTCAAACTAAGTCGATACAACACTATACAAATAAGCTCGAATTCTGAAAAATCCCTAGAAGAGTCGAGAGATCTATCACAACCCTTTTTTAACCAAAAAAAGATTAATTTTATGTTTGAAAGGGTTTTTATTATTAGCTGAAAAAAATGAAGATTTGTTTCAAAAAGGATTTTTTATATTCAAAAATCAGAGTCTTCACTTGGCATAAATTAGGTGTGCCAAGTCACCTTTGGAAATCCCTTTTCAAAATGATTTTGATTCTTTTAAACTGATCCACGAATAGAGATTTTGGTTATGGAATTTTGTTGATTGAGGGGAAGGTGTTAGGCACCCCTCGATCCCATGGTTCAACCATGGCCTCTTGGTGGAGCATATCGTCTAATTTGACAA
>NW_025860988.1:0-2662 GCF_002878395.1 Capsicum annuum
AATTTCTCACCACATAATAGGGGTAACAACTATACTAGCACTGGTAGCAAGTCTTCCCAAACTGCAAGCATGGTAGTAGGACCAGGTGATGCTGCCAGTTCCAGTCATGATGTGAATTCTACACCACTGGAAACAAGGATACTAAGGATATGAAACAAGTCAATATGACAGGTATTACCACTTGTTTTTAATCCGAGGCTTGTTCTGACAGTTGGATTGTAGATTCAGGATCTACACATCATGTGTCTGCCCATAGACACTTGTTCAAAGATAGCACCAGCCTGGTTCCAAGACACTTGGACAAATTGCACCTTCAAATAAGTGAAGTCACAGTTTCCACACTGGAGAAGCCTATATGCTTACAGATGATGTGATCAATGATGTCCTCTTTGTTCCAAATTTTAGACTAAATTTGTTGTTTGTTGCTAAGATAAAATAAAATAAAATAAAGCTTTTAACAAAAAATAAATAAAAATTTATTCTAAAGGATGATCCTTCTGTTTTTTTTTATTTATCAAATTTTATAAAATAATAAGTCACTTACCTTACTCTACATGAATACATAAATTATATAGTTGTTTAAATATATAATGACTTGAGAATTTATTATTTATTACGATAAAATATTTTTTTATTTTTATTAGGAATACTTAAAAGGGACTTGCGAAATGTCATTTTTTATTAAAAATAAACTTTGATTTGCCGTATCTAAAATTAGTAAAGCCGGTTTTCCTAATTAGCAATAATACGCCTATCTACCACAAATTCATATTTAAAGGATTTCCAAATTATTACCTAATAAGAAACTAACATTATTCTAAAGATAAGCTACTATTTCGTATTAAAGAAGTATTAAAAGGATTCTAACAAACTTGGTCATTATTCTAAAGATATCTTTTAACCTATCAATTTTAAAACTTTTAATGATGTAAATTAAATGTCAAAGTCTGGTGATTATGCTAAGTCTATAATCTAACAGGCGAAGAGCGAACGATAAAAATTCGCTACACGAAATCACATAAGAACATATAAAAACACAACTTTTAAATAATAGTGCACGAAATATTAAATAATGAAAAGAAATAATAATAACAGGTTTCTACGGAAGAAGAGTAAAGCTTGAAAAGAAGGAAGGAGGCACTAGACTGCTAGAAGGAGATACGTAATGCAATTTGCTCGCTTCTGTGATTTGGACAGAGATGGAGTCATGCCATGAGACTCCAAACACACGCCCGAGTGTACATGAAAAAATAAGAAAAATAAATATTAGGAGCCAATCTAATTGTAAGGAAAATGAACGGAAAGAAATACGTGACACATGAATATTCGAATATTAAATTTTAATGAAACCGCGAAAATAAATTAGCATATACCCATTAGGAACAAATATTTGGGAATAAATATTTTGGGATGTAAACAACTTTTGTCTATATAACAGGCAACTCAATCCAAATGAACATGAAAAAGAAAGTAAATGAACAATACTTCTAACAATTCATCGGGGGAAAACATATACTTAATCCTTATCAAGGAACACGTGAACCAGCCTCATAAAAAAAACCTCATATCATAATATTCAAACCTGTTATCCGTCAAACTCCACAACAACAACAACAACAACAAAAAATTCATTGTATTCCCACAGTGATAAACATAATGAGTTTTGGACAAAATCAAATAAAATGCCCTTTCCTTTGAAAACCTTTCATAGCATAACTTTTAATAGAACATTTTTCCTTATATCTCCTAATATTTTATAACAATATAATAATACTTTAAATAAGCGTAATCCTTTCTCGTTAAATATTTAAAATAAAGAAGAACACTAGTTTACGGCAAAGCTATTCAACATTTGTTATCTTATGTAAAGAAAGAAACAAAGAAGTTAGACTTTTAAAAAAACTTTTCCTTTTAAAAAAAAAAATCAATAAATCTTTAAAATTAATTGATAAAGAAATGACATCCCTTTTAATGCAAAAAGATAAAGTAAAGCAATTATTTGGTTTGTTTCCTTTCAACACCCGTTTTAATAAAAAAAAAATATGCAACTATTTACCCTTTCCTTTCATGCACCTCTGGTGCCATAAACGGTATTAGCCGGTAACGCACGTATCAATTTTCGAAAAAAATAATATGAGTATAATTAATATTTTCTTCATTTTTAATTTTTAGTTGACCCACTTTTTATTTTTTAAAAAAAAAAAATTGTTTCACATTACTTGTCCCAATTGTAAAATCAAGATTATTTTACACATATTTTTCCATTCTACTCATATCATTAAATGACTAAACAAATATAAATACTCAAAGTTATGTTTTTTTTTAAAAGCATAATTAATATGCTAATTTGATAAGAATAAATTCTATTAATTATTCCTTAATGGGAGTGCTAAGTTCATAGGGCCAACTAAAATAAAACGGAGAGAGTATTTAGTATTGATGATAGCATTGAAGATATATTTAAAATCTCCGCAATACCAAAATAAAATCCAAGGATGATAACAACAACATACCAAGTAAGGCCTAGAATTAATTAATTCATAAAAAAAGATCAAAATGAGTCAATCTTACTAAAATAAAAACAACAGCAACAAGGATACCAAATAAACTCTAAATACGAATCTAGAACTTAGATATTGGATGAGTTAACCAAAAAAAAAAA
>NW_025860989.1:0-1157 GCF_002878395.1 Capsicum annuum
CGAAAGAAGCTCAACTGTAGAAAGACTAGAAAGAGATAAGATAGATTGACTTCTTTATTACCAACTGATGAAAGAAAAGTTTGGTAGATATGCTACCTTTATTCGACAACTCATGAAAGAAAAGGTTGGCAAGATTTGAAATTCTTTCATCTTCATCTTCCAGGCAGATGGACATTTCATTTATATAACCTATCACCTAGAAATGATTCACACAAATCAAGATGCTAAACATCTACCACAAGAAAGCTACATACGAGTGTATGATAGTCCTGCCAAACCTTCGACATGTCATTAAGTATCAGATGAGAAAGAGATAGAGATAGAGAGGTTGCTTACAGCAGTCACTCCACTTAGAACAACAATATTCCCAGTGTAATCCTATATACATACGTTACCCCTACTTAGAGATAGAGAGGTTGTTTCCCATAGACCCTCTACCTAAAGCATGACTAACTAAAGTGTGTATATATATTACAGGTAGTCAACAAAGTTGAGCATAGTTTTATAATATCTCACAACTCCAATTTAACATCAATTGAACATGAAAGGAGGAGGTATACAAAAGCAAAAGCTAAACTACTCAGTTGTTTGTCATTGATAATATGGTTTTGGGTTATAACAGTGTCTACAAGTTTGTCATTGATAATATGGCTTTTGGCTATAACAGTGTCTACAACGGTTGGATCTGCATAAATTATGAACCCAGAACCTTTGGGTCTACCTGTATGCCTATTTTTCATAATCACCAAGTCTATTATCTCTCCATACCTCTCAAAGTACTTAACAAATTGTTCTACCAAAATCTAATTTTCATGAACACTCTCATCAGTAAATCAAAAACCCACTACAAAAAAAAATACTAATTATACATTAAAACAATGAAGAAGAGCAAAGTAACAACTTTGTTTAAACGAAATGAATGATTAAGAATGTTATTACCTGACGACCAAAACTATGGATTTTGTGTTCTTATCTCAATTCTCAGCAACAACAAACCGTACAACTTCCGATGAACTCAGTATGAGTGCGGCAAGTGCAGCAGGGCCTGATGGATATTCTGGTATATTTTTTCATAGTTGCTAGGATATTATTCAAAACGATATTAAGAACTATGTTCAGGATTTCTTTAGGTGGAAGAACTTGTCTAAGTTTTATTC
>NW_025860990.1:0-1559 GCF_002878395.1 Capsicum annuum
TCAACTGTAGAAAGACTAGAAAGAGATAAGATAGATTAACTTCTTTATTACCAACTGATGAAAGAAAAGTTTGGTAGATATGCTACCTTTCTTTGACAACTCAGGATAGAAAAGGTTGGCAAGATTTGAAATTCTTTCATCTTTATCTTCCAGGCAAATGGACATTTCATTTATATAACCTTTCACCTAGAAATGATTCACACAAATCAA
Organism: Capsicum annuum; assembly: GCF_002878395.1. Taxonomy (NCBI): domain Eukaryota; kingdom Viridiplantae; phylum Streptophyta; class Magnoliopsida; order Solanales; family Solanaceae; genus Capsicum; species Capsicum annuum. The sequence continues at coordinate 211 of NW_025860990.1, forward strand.
GATGCTAAAAATCTACCACAAGAAAGCTACATACGAGTGTATGATAGTCCTGCCAAACCTTCAACATGTCATTTAGTATTAGATGAGAAAGAGATAGAGATAGAGAGGTTGCTTACAACAGTCACTCGGCTTAGAATAATAATATTCCGAGTGTAATCCCATATACATATGTTACCCCTACTTTGAGATAGAGAGGTTGTTTCCCATAGACCCTCTACCTAAAGCATGACTAACTAAAGTGTGTATATATATTACAGGTAGTCAACAAAGTTGAGCATAGTTTTATAATATCTCACAACTCCAATTCAACATCAATTGAACATGAAAGGAGGAGGTACACAAAAGCAGAAGCTAAACTACTCAGTTGTTTGTCATTGATAATATGGTTTTGGGCTATAACAGTGTCTACAAGTTTGTCACTGATAATATGGCTTTAGGCTATAACAGTGTCTACAACGGTTGGATCTACATAAATGATGAACCCAGAACCTCTGGGTCTACCTGTATGCCTATTTTTTGTAATCACCAAGTCTGTTATCTCTCGATACCTTTCAAAGTACTTAACAAATTGTTCTACCAAAATTCAATTTTCATTAACACTCTCGTCAGTAAATAAAAAACCCACTACAAAAAAAAATAGTAATAATACATTAAAACAATGAAGAAGAAGAGCAAAGTAACAACTTTGTTTAAAAGAAATGAAAGATTAAGAATGTTATTACCTGACGACCAAAACTATGGCTTTTGTGTTCTTATATGAATTCTCAGCAACAACAAACCGTACAACTTTCGATGAACTCAGTATGAGTGCGGCAAGTGCAGCAGGGCCTGATGGATATTCTGGTATGTTTTTTCATAGTTGCTAGGGTATTATTCAAAACTATATTAAGAACTATGTTCAGGATTTCTTTAGGGGTAGAACTTGTCTAAGTTTTATTTACATACTTGCCTGATTCTTATTCCTAAAATAGATTCTCCATCTAATTTTTTTGAAGTTACACCTATTAGTTTGTGTAATTTCACTTGTAAAATTATTACCAAAATTGTTGCTAATAGGCTTAATCCCCTGTTAGGTAGGATAATCTCTGATAATCAAAGTGGTTTTGTTAAAGGTAGATTAATTACTGATAATATTTTACTTACTCAAAAGATTGCTCAGAGTATTAAACAATACAATAAAGGCGGCAATCTAATAATGAAGCTTGATATGGCCAAGGAATATGATAAAATGTCATGGAATGTTTTAATGAGTGTTATGAAGAGGTTCGATTTTTCTGGTATTTGGCTGGATATGATTTGGAGGATTATTGCCAATGCAGGTATTCCATTCTTATTAATGGAACTAGGGT
>NW_025860991.1:0-1577 GCF_002878395.1 Capsicum annuum
CAAAGATTCTATCACGTCTCTTCGTGGTTCAACATTCAACAGACTCCTTAAAAATCCCAAGTGTTTGTATACTTCTCCCTGTTCATAGTCAGTCATATTGTCATACCATGTCCTCAATAGCTTTGGAACTTTATCCAACACCATGAAATGGGGTACTTCGTCATCCCTCGGCCTCTTGTCGCTCCTTCCAACTGAGTTCATATTGCCCTATAGGATAATGATGACAAATAAGAATTCTATTGTAAACCTTCTGAAGCAGGACGAAAATAATTTCCGAAAGAGGTTGACAAGATGACACGGAATATGATTTCAAAATGAGCATGAGAAAATAATAACTGACAAAACGGGAAGTATCCAAGTTTTCTCAAACATCCTAAAGTAGAGACAATAATTTGAGGACGTTTGAACCAGACAGATTAAATTATTAAAATAGCATAGTGGACCAAATTATTTAAAACGTTTGACAAAAATGTGCTCTATGATATTCCTGAGAAAGATTTTAAAACCAAAAAAACAGACATAACGAGACCATAACGTTAGAACGCCATAATCTCTAAAAAAAGGTTCTATGTAAAATCTTATGTATATATTTTTTTATTTTTTTTTTAAAAATAAATTCTTAAAAATTTTTATTTAACCCCTTTTTCAGATTAATTAATTCACTTAAAAGCCGGTCAACATTCGATATGGTGTTTCCTATAATGCAACAAGTAGCACACAAAATGTATATGATGGTCCCAAAAGGTGAAACCTGACCTAGACGGACCCGACCTCAGGGTCGAGTCCCACTAAGTCAAAAATACACATGATACAAATAGATCACAGTCTATTAGGGATAGCCATGTTCAAGTCCAGTTATGTTAGGTTTAATCTGGTGGAATCGGGTATCTAGACTGTCAATTAAAACGAGCGGACCACTCGAGTTGGCAAGGGACAGCTTTACCGGTAGCAGGGCTTTCCGGCCTCACTGTTGGTCCCTTTCCGTCCTAAGTCATGGGTGACTACATAATCCTTCCCAGGAGCGTTGCCGCATCTCTGGTATCTCAAGCTCGAGAGCGTATACCGCATCTCCGAATATACAGTATCTCAGAAGACTCAGATGGGTGTGCGAGAGAAGACAATTTATATTGCAATTCAAATAATATCAAAGCGATAAACATGCAGGCAAAGAATACATTTAGGCCAACAATATACAATATCAAAATTAAATAAAGCCGATTAAGTCAATATAAAAGCTAGAATTCTAGTTATGTCCCCAGCAGAGTTGCCATCTGTCACACCCCTCTCTTTCACCGCATCCGACCCCTCCGCTAGGGAGTTGGTTTTGGAGAAAAATGGGTCTTTCCAATTAAGTGACGTTTTGAAAAGGGATTATTTTATTTACAGAGTCGCCACTTGGAATTGAGTTTGGGTGTTCCAAGTCACCTTATTGAATCCCTATTCAAAAAGAAAATGACTCTTTAATTTTATTTTTCGATCTGCGAACTAGAAATCCGGATAAGGAATTCTGTTGACCGAGGGGAAGGTGTCAGGCACCCCTCGAATCCCGTGGTTCTAGCACGGTCGCTTTAATGACT
>NW_025860992.1:0-3271 GCF_002878395.1 Capsicum annuum
ACTCATTGTTCATAGAATGATCAACATAGAACACTTGTTGAGCTTGAGAAGCAAGGTTGAAAGGTTCATTTGAAAACTGATTTCTTGGGTAGAGTAGATGATTAAAATTCATAAGAGTAAAACCTTAATAATCTTTCTCAATAAGCCCCTTGTTATTTTTCACCCATTTACGCCTAAATAATACAAACTTGAGCTTTTTGGTATAATACAACTCAATTATATCTATGAGAATTCCATAAAAAGAAACTTCTGCCAATATGGGATTTTTATCTCTTGAGCTTGCATAGATGTGAGTGGTAGCCTTTACCATGATACCACTATTTTGAGTTTTTTTAATATCCCGATATCTCGATAAACAAGAATTTTTCTTCTTGATTTCTTTTATATATTCATTGTAGATGTAAAATACATAAAAAACTTAATAAACAAAATCTGGATGAAAATTATATAATGATTAATTACTATGCATAAATTATGATTTAATACTTACTCACAATATGGAGTTGTGGAGGCAGAATTGAATAAAACCTATCTGTGTGCTTGAGCACGTGTTATGTCATCAAGCTCAAACCCTTTCTCTCTACTTGATCGATGGCCCTCTTGGTTTGTGGTTTTATTAGACAAAATATTATTTCTTAAAGGCCGATTAGACTTAGTCTCCAAATCTTCTAAATAGCTTGAGCAGAATGTCATGCACTTTTATATCCAATATCCCTCTGCAATTGAACCTTCTGGATGACTTCTACTCCTAACATAGTTTTTAAGACTAAGCAAGAACCTACAATAGAAAATTTTTAAAAGTCAATTCTATTTTTTTATACGTACAACAAAAATAATAAAATGATACCTTTCGATGAACTACATTGAACGATATTGTGAAGGTCTAGCCAGTATTGCGTCTTCGGCTAAATGAATGACTAGATGTTTCATATTATCAAAAAAAGATGGAGGAAATATTCTTTCCAAATGACACAGGGACAATGCAACTCGATCTTGAAGATTTTCTAAGTCACCAATCATCAAAATAGTAGAACAAATGCCCCTAAAAAAATTACTTATTTCAATTAGTGGCTTAAGGACATTCAGTGGCAAGAGATCCCGCAAGGCAATCAGAAGGAGTTGTTGCATTAAAATATGACAATCATGACTCTTCAGCCCATGCATCGTGTGTTGCTTTAGATCAACATAACTTGAGATATTTGATGCATATCCATCTGGAACTTTAAATTCTTTTAAAACTTGCAAGAGAATATTTTTTTGCGAATTACTCAATGTGAAACATGATGGAGGTAGATAATATTTTCCATTAGCCTTTTTCTTAGGATGCAAAGATTTTCGAATTCCCATCTCTTGTAAATCTAAATGAGATTTTAAATTATCTTTTCCTTTGCCATCAACATTTAACAACATCCAGAATAAGTTGTTGAAGAAGTTCTTTTCAACATGCATCGGATCAAGATTATGATAAATTGGATTGTCTTTCCAGTAATCCAACTAAGAAAATATGCTCTTTTTGTTCCATATATTTTGCAACAAATTATCACCATCCTCCCATTTTCTTTTACGAGATTTAACCAATGAACCTTTTCCAAATTTGTTTCTAATATTATTCAATTATTCAAGAATCTCAACTCCTATCAACCATTTCGGTGCTACCTCTAACTCCAAAAGGCCATCGAATGCAACTTTATATTTTCGAAACTTATTTCCGTGAGGTAACCATCTCCTGTGAGACATGAAACAATACTTTCATCCATTCCTCAATCTTCTTGATTTAGTCCGGGTAAGACAACATGGACAACTATATCTAGTTTTCACACCATATCCTGATCAGTTACCAAGCGTTGGAAAATCACTTATTGTCCAAAGCAATGTCGCACGCATTTGAAACATGTGATTCTTTGATGCATCATAAGTGGCAACACCAATCCATAATTCTTTTAACTCATCAAATAAGGGTCGTAGATAGATATCAATATCATTGCCTGGTGTACGAGGACCATCAATGATAATTGATAATATCATATATGGTTGTTTCATGCACAACCACGGTGGCAAATTATATGGAATTAAGATAACTGGCCATGTTCTATGTGAAGTAGACATAGATTTAAATGGACTAAAGCCATCAGAAGCCAAACCAAGTCTTACATTCCGAGGATCCTGAGCAAACTCTGCATTCTCTTCATCAAATTTACTCCAAACAATACTGTCAGCTGGATGTCGCATTACCCCATCCCTAGTGCGACCTTCAGTATGCCATCTCATTTGAGTAGATGTTTTAGTAGACATAAATAGTCTTTGAAGCCGTGGTATCAATGGAAAATATCTAAACACCTTTGCTGGAACTTTTGATGTATCTGAACTACAATTAACTGATCCACTTTTGAAATTTTTGTATCTAGGAACTTTGCAAACCTGACAATCCATTCTATCTTTCATTTCATCCCAATAAATCATACAATCATTTGGACATGCATGTATTTTTTGTATTCAAGTCCTAAATCTTTAATAATTTTCTTTGCATCATAAAAGGACTTGGGTAATGTTTCACCTTCAGGAAGCACATCTTTTAACAACTCTAGCAACATGAAAAACGAATTGTTTCTCCACCCATTGAGACACTTTAAATATAATAAACGAACAAGGAATGAAAGAAGAGAATACTTGCTACTAGGATATAATTCATGTTCAACTTCTTTCAATAAATTAAAAAATTCTTCAATATTCTTATCAGACCCTCTATTATGTTGATTTGACCTACCAAATCCTTCACCACTATTGTCCATGTCAGCAAAGCTCGATGTAGGAGGAATTCCAAAAGTTTCATGTAACATGTCTTGCATTTCATCACCTTTATCTAACTGTGTCACAGATACTGAAGATGATGATTGCTGACCATGATAAATCCAGCTAGTGTAACTAGTCAGAAATCCATCAACCACAATATGTTCAACAATCAAATCTTTTTTGACAAATTTCATGTTACGACACTTTCGGCATGGACACAAGATTGAAGATGCATTAGGCCTATCTAGTGATGCAAAATGAAGAAATTTTTTGGCTCCATTCTCATATAATGGATCAAGTCTACTCAATAAGTTTATCCAGCTCTTATCCATTTAAGTGTATAACCTATACATGTAACAAAAAGAATCAACAAAATGTGATTTTCTCTTGGTTAAAGCTGCCTATATTAGTTTTTTAGTAACAAAGTTGTACATGTTCACGTCTAAGAACTAAAAAAATACTTTTCAAAATTCTTACACAA
>NW_025860993.1:0-2958 GCF_002878395.1 Capsicum annuum
CATAAAAAATAGATAGGTTTAAACTACTCTTTTGACGAATAAAGAATTGATAGTGGTCCAATAAAATAAAATTATCTACGTCAATTCATACCCATCACAATTTCATTCAATTAACAATTTAAAAGTATCATAAAAAATAAAAAAAACTTCTTTTTTCCTGGTCAGGTCAATAAAGTCATGAAATTCTTCATTTTTGATTATTTATAAAAAATGAATTTATCTGAACCAATACATGATTTTCTTTTAGTCTTTCTAGGATCGGGTCTTATATTAAGGGGTCTAGGAGTGGTATTACTTCACAATCTAATTTATTCTGCCTTTTCCTTGGGGTTGGTTCTTTTTTGTACATCGTTATTCTATATTCTATCTAACTCCTATTTTGTAGCTGCTGCGCAGCTACTTATTTACGTAGGTGCTATAAATGTTTTAATTATTTTTTCTGTGATGTTCATGAATGGTTCAGAATATTACAAAGATTTTCATCTTTGGACCGTAGGAGATGGAATTACTTCGATGGTTTGTATAAGTCTTTTTTTCACTAATTACTATTATTTCAGATATGTCATGGTACAGTATTATTTGGACTACAAGATCAATCCAGATTATAGAGCAGGTTTTTCTAAGTAATAGTCAACAAATTGGAATTCATTTATCAACAGATTTTTTCTTCCATTTGAACTTATTTCAATAATCCTTTTAGTTGATTTAATAGGTGCAATTGCTGTAGCTCGGCAATAAAAAATTTCTATTAAAACTTGGAATTCAAATAAAATTTTGTTCTGTCTTATCACATTTATTTTCCTTCAATTATATTTAAATTTTAGTTGTATAAATAGAAAGACTTTAGGTCAATCTAGTACCAATATATTTCGTTGTTCCATACTTGTTATATACTAGTCAATTAAATTGGTTGAGTTGTTGTTCATATTGAAAGGAGTCGAGATTGATAAGGAGTTATGTAATGATTCTCGAGCATGTACTTGTTTTGAGTGCCTATTTATTTTCTATTGGTATCTATGGATTGATCACAAGTCGAAATATGATTAGAGACCTTATGTGTCTTGAACTTATTTTGAATGTAGTTAATATAAATTAACATTTTCTGATTTTTTTGATAATCATCAATTAAAAGGAGACATTTTCTCAATTTTTGTTATAGCTATTGCAGCTGCTGAAGCAGTCGTTGGACTGGCTATTGTTTCATCAATTTACCATAACAGAAAATCAACTCGTATCAACCAATCAAATTTGTTGAATAATTAGTATTAATCATCTAGATTCTAATATTGATAAATCGATTTTAATTATCATGTTTGCTACGTAAGGTATGATCTTGTTTGCAAAACATAAGAAATCAAAGTATTTTGGCCTCTCTCATATTTCATAAACCAAGCCCGAGGGGGTTGATTAGAAAATTATGATAACTCATGATTCGTCTGGTATCTAAATATATGATTCGTTTCTAAGTTTACTAGAGTGAAAATTTATAACATTCAAAAACGTATAAACCCAATGTCACATTCAGTGAAGATTTATGATACGTATATAGGATGTACTCAATGTTTCCGAGCTTGCCTCACCAATGTATTAGAAATGATACCTTAGGACAGTTGTAAGGCTAAACAAATTGCTTCTGCTCCATGAACAGAGGACTGTGTTGGTTGTAAGAGATGTGAATCCGCTTGTCCAACAGATTTCCTGAGTGTCCGAGTTTATTTATGGCATGAAACAACTCGCAGTGTGGATCTAGCTTATTGATACATTCGAGAAAACTTTACTCGAATCCATTTAATTTTTTTAACCGACAAACCTGTGCTCAAAAATAAAAATATTTTGAGCACGGATTTTTTTGGTCCAAGTGTATCTTGTCTTTACTACGAATTATTTTCCTTGGTTAACAATAATTGTTGTTTTTCTGATATTTTCGGGTTCTTTAATTTTCTTTCTTCCCCATAAAGGAAATCGGGTAATTAGGTGGTATACTATATGTATATGTATTTTAGAACTGCTTCTAATGACTTATGCATTTTGTTATCATTTTCAACCGATGATCCATTAATACAACTAGTGGAGGATTATAAATGGATCGATTTTTTTGATTTCCATTGGAGATTAGGAATAGATGGACTTTCTATAGGACCCATTTTATAGACAGGATTTATCACTACCTTAGCGACTTTGGAGGCTTGGCCAGTTACTCGAGATTCTCGATTATTCCATTTTCTTATGTTAGCAATGTACAGTGGCCAAATTGGGTCATTTTCTTCTTGGACCTTTTACTTTTTTTCATCATGTGGGAGTTAGAATTAATTCCTGTTTATCTACTTCTAGCCATGTGGGGAGAAAAGAAACGTCTGTACTCAACTACAAAATTTATTTTGTACACGAAGGGGGGTTCTGTTTTTCTCTTAATGGGAGTTTTGGGTGTTGCTTTATATGGTTCTAATGAACCAACATTAAATTTTGAAATATCAGTTAATCAGTAATATCCTGTAGTTTTAGAAATAATCTTCTATATTGGATTTTTTATTGCTTTTGCTGTCAAATCGTCCATTATCCCCTTACACACATGGTTACCAGATACCCATGGAGAAGCACATTATAGTACTTGATGCGTCTAGCTGGAATCTTATTAAAAATGGGAGCGTATGAATTAATTAGAATCAATGTGGAATTATTACCTCATGCCCATTCTATGTTTTCTCCTTGGTTGATAATAATAGGTACAATACAAATAATCTATGCAGCTTCAACATCTCTTGGCCAACGGAATTTAAAAAAAATAATAGCCTATTCGTCTATCTCTCATATGGGTTTCATAATTATAGGAATTAGTTCTCTATCCGATACGGGACTTAATGGAGCCCTTTTACAAATAATCTCTCATGGATTTATTGGTGTTGCACTTCTTTTCTTGGTGAGAACAACTTATGATAGAATCCGCCTTGTTTATCTTGA
>NW_025860994.1:0-2112 GCF_002878395.1 Capsicum annuum
TGTATACTAGGGGATAGAACCTCTGAAGATGAAATAAGATGTCAACTTGTGAATGACGCCATATGAAGACAAAGAAAATGTTGACTAGGGGATGGCGCCCTATGAAGTCGAAATATAAAGTCCACTCGGTAATGACACCCTACGAAGATGAATAATATGTCAACTAAGGGATGACACCTATGAAGATGAAATAAGATGTCAACAAGGGGATAGCACCTCTGAAGATGATATAAGATGTCAACTAGTGAATGATAAAATATGAAGACAAAGAAGATGTCAACTAGGGGATGACATCCTATGCAGACAAAATAAGATGTCCACTCGGGGATGGTGCCCTATGAAGATGAATAATATATCAACCAGGGGATAACACCCTATAAAGATGAATAAGCTGTCTACTAGGGGATGGCGCCCCATGAAAATGAGATAAGATGGCATCTAGGGGATGACGCCCAATGAAGACGAATAAGATATCCACTAGGCGATGGTACATTATGAAGATGAACAATATGTCAACCTGTGGATGCCACGCTATGTAGACAAGATAAGATGTCAACTAGGGGATGACACCCGATGAAGATGAAATAAGATGTCAACAAGAGGATGGCGCCCTATGAAGACAAAGTAAGATGTCTACTATGGGATGGTGCCCTATGAAGATGGGATAAGATGTCAACAAAGGGATGGCTCCCTATGAAGATGAATAAGATGTCAATAAGGGGATGGAGCCTCTGAAGACGAAACAAGATATCAACTAGGGGACGATACCCTATGAAGACAAAGAAGATGTCAACTACGGGATGACACCCTATGAAGACCAAATAATAAGTCCACATAGAGATGGCACCCTACGAAGAAGAATCATATATCATCTACGGAATGGCGCCCTATGAAGATGAATAAGATGTCAACAAGGGGATGGTGCCTTATGAAAAAAAGATACTATGTGAACTAGGAGATGACTCCCTATGTGGACGAAAAAGATGTCAATTAGGGGAAAGTTCCCTATGAAGACAAATAACATGTCAACGAGGGGATGTCACTTTATAAAAACAAGATAAGATGTCAACAAGGGGATGGCGCCTAATGTAAACGAGACAAGATGTCAACAAGGGGATGACGCCCTATGAAAACGAATAAGATATCATCTAGGAAATGGTTCCCTGTGAAGACAAATTAAGATGTCCACTATGGGATGACCCCTATGATAACTAGATAAGATGTCAACAAGGGGATGATGCCCTATAAAGATGAATAAGATGTCAACTAGGGGATGGTGACTCTGAAGACAAAATAAGATGTCAACTAGGGGACGGCACCCTATGAAGATAAAATAATATGTGCACTCAGGGATGGCACCCTATGAAGTAGAATCATATATCAACTAGGGAATGGCGCCCTATGAAGATGAATAAGATGTCAACTAGGGGATGGCGCCCTATGAAAATAAGATAAGATGTAAACTAGGGGATGGCTCCCTATGAAGACGAAAAAGATGTCAATTAGGGGAAAGTTCCCTATGAAGAAAAATAAAATGTCAACTCGGGGATGTCGCTTTATAAAAACGAGATAAGATGTAAACTAGGGGATGGCACATTATGAAAACTATACAAGATGTCAACAAGGGGATAACGCCCTATGAAAACAAATAAGATATCAACTAGGGAATGGTTCCCTATGAAGACAAAGTAAGATGTCCACTATAGGATGGCACCCTATGATGACTAGATAAGATGTCAACTAGGGGATGACGCCATATAAAGATGAATAAGATGTCAACTAGAGGATGGTACCTCTGAAGATAAAATAAGATGTCAACTAGGAGATGGTTCCCTATGAAGGCAAATAAGATGTCAACTAGGGGATGACGCCCAATGAAGATGAGATAAGATGTCAACTAGAGGATGGAGTCCTACGAATACGAATAAGATGTCAACTAGAGGATTGTCCCCTATGAAGTCAAATTAGACTTTAACTTGGAGTATGGTGCCCTATGAAGATGAATAAGATATCAACAAGGGGATGGAGCCCTATGAAGACGAATAAGATGTCTACTAGGGGATGACACCCAATAAAGATGAAATAAGATATCAACTATGGGATGACGACCTA
>NW_025860995.1:0-1229 GCF_002878395.1 Capsicum annuum
GATGCATGAAAAAGAATTAGGATTTTTGCTTCTGAAAATGTGACTAGGGATTGTCATGCCATATGAAGACATAAAGAAGAAAAATAGGAAGGTTTAATTCCCAAAATATCAACTAGGGGATGGCGCCCTGTGAAGACGAAATAAGATGTCGACTAGGGGATAGAGCCCTATGAAAGACGAATAAGATGTCAACTAGGGGATGACGCCCTATGAAGACGAAATAAGATGTCGACTAGGGGATATTGCCCTATGAAGACGAGTAAGGTGTCAACTAGGGGATGACGCCCTATGAAGACGAAATAAGATGTCAACTAGGGGATGACACCCTATGAAGACGAGTAAGGTGTAAACTAGGGGATGGCGCCCTATGAAGACGAAATAAGATGTCAACTAGGGGATGGCGCCCTATGAAGACGAAATAAGATATCGACTAGGGGATAGTGCCCCTATGAAGACGAGTAAGATGTCAACTAGGGGATGACGCCCTATGAAGACGAAATAAGATGTCGACTAGGGGATGTCGCCCTATGAAGACGAAATAAGATTAGGATTTTATTTTATTTTATTATTATTATTATTTTTTTTAAGAGCAAAAAAATAAAATAAATAAAATAAAATAAAATGCCCCAGTCTTGAATATGAGGGGTCTTATTTATATTGGTACGGGCTTAGAATTATAGGAGTATAGCAAAGAGAGAAAATTCGAGAAAACTTAACTTTGCTATACTTTTTTTCACTAAACTTCACAAGATTGCTTTGCCCCTGTTCAAGCAAAGAAAAAAATTGTGAGTTTTAGAATTGGTGGTTGGTTTGTGGCCTTGAATTCTTTAGAGGTTTTCCTTATCTCTGCCCCAACTTGATACAGTTGATTCAACTAATTGGTTGACGAGCTTGATTCTTTGTCTTTCAAATTCTGTTGCATCTCTATTTGTTTCAGTACGATTCTGCTCTTCCTTTTCAAATGCTTCACTCGTAACACTTATCTTAACTGGCACCCTGTCCTTGTCAAGGTGGTGACCGCCCGACAATCACTGCTTAATTTCACTGGGAGCCGTGGTCAATTTTGCGCGTCTTTCTTTATTTTGCATTTGATACAAGACTTACGCATAAAAACAGAGCGTGTAAAAAATGAAATAAGGAAAAATCAAAAGAAGGAATAAAAGAATTATGTTTGAATAGGAAGTATTTATACCAGTAAAGTAAGAAAGTTTATTTGGGGGTGTATATTG
>NW_025860996.1:0-1032 GCF_002878395.1 Capsicum annuum
TACTCAGTTGTGATGTGAATTACATTTTCTGATAGCCGTCTAAGCAGAACTCTCGGACCCCGGGCCCACCCCCGAAATCGTGGGCTATAGCACACCGATTTGGCCTGAAAATGCCCCGTCCACGCCGTTTCGCTGGTTTGTCCACCGAAATAGCCATGAAAATTTAAACGGACCACACTGGGATGATCCCTAACTTCCCTGGTACGCCCCGATCAATTTTTGACCTACAGCATGCCCGGACCCTGGGCCCACCCCCGAAACTGTGGGCTATAGCACACTAATTTGGCCCGAAAACTCCCCGTTCGCGCCGTTTCATCCATTTGCCACCCAAATGGCCACAAAAATTTAAACTGACCACAATGGAATGATCCCCAACCTCCCTGGCATGCCTTGATCAATTTTACGTCCATAACACACCGAGACCCCGGGCCCACCCTCGCAACCGTAGGCTATAGCTCATCGATTTGGCCCAAAAACGCCCGGTTCGCACCGTTTCGCCCGTTTGTCAACCCAAATGGCTACGAAAATATAAACGGAATACACTGGGACAATCCCCAACCTCCCTGGAATGCCTCAGTTGATTTTCGGCCCACAGCACGCCCGGATCCCGGGCCCACCCCCAAAACCGTGGGCTATTGCACACCGATTTGGCCCGAAATTGCCCCTTTCGTGCCATTTCGCACGTTTGTCCACTCAAATGGCCATAAAAATTTAAACAGACCACGCTGGGACGATCCCCAACCTCCCTGACATGCCTTTGTTGATTTTTTACCAATAGCACGCTCGGTTCCCGGGCCTATCCCCAAAACCGTGGGCTATAGCATACCGATTTGGCCCGAAAATGCCCCGTTCGCGTCGTTTCTCCCGTTTGTCCATCCAAATGGCCACAAAAATTTAAATGGACCACACTGGGATGATTCCCAACCTCCCTGGCGCATGCCCCGATTGATTTTCGACCCATAGCACGCCTGGAACCTGGACCCACCCCAAAACCGTGGGCTATAGCACGACGATTTTGCCCAAAAATGCCCC
>NW_025860997.1:0-4268 GCF_002878395.1 Capsicum annuum
TTCGCTCATGAAAGTGATATTTCTTCTAATCTTTTTGTTATTTTTTGTAAGTCTTTGATTTCTGTTGTTATGTTTTCTACCTGTTCTACAAGCTTAGATATTAGTTGGGTTGTTTTTAATCTTGTAGTGGGTTGGGCTTGCATGTTAAAATAGAACTAACTGCATAAATAGCCACTTACGTACACAATAAATATTTGACTATTTGTGTTATTTACACATTTAACTAGAACTAGTCTCTATGTTCATGCGATGCACAAGTATATTTAGTATGTGACCAAGGTTGAAAAATATGAATTTACTTTAATCTCCTTGATCTAAAAATTATATCATATGAATTATGTAAAAAAATATTGAAAAATCTTTTTCATTATGGAACGGGAGAAAGATCTTATTTGAAATTAGGGGAATCCTTTTGCTCAAACGCATTTTCTAACCTCGAGAGAAAGAACTTATTTGAAATTAGGGGAATCCTTCTGCTCGAGTGTATTTTCTAACCTTTCTCCGAAGCAATTCCTTAAAAAATGAATATTTTACATTTTTTGAGTCAATAAAATTAGCATCACATGACGACCATTAAACTTTCGGTAAAGTAGATGCTTTTAGGTGGTATTTTTTTTTATTCTCTATGCATTTTTTTCATTCTTCTCTTGGAAGTTTTAATATTTCTAGTTTCTTCTATGAAAAATCTCTCCATTAGAATTCAACAAGAAGTGTGAATCTCTCAAAATAGCTAACTCGAGTCACACCATATTCTTTTCTATATTATATGTCTGATAATAAAAAAATAAATTTAGAATTTCGAGATTCTATAATTTATGTTTATGGAATCACACTTTTTATCGTTTTTGTATGTTGTTTTGGATTAAAAATAATACAAATACCAGATAAAGGCTTGTACTCGCTCCATTTTATATTAGTTGACTCTTGAATTTAAAATAGTATTTTAAATTATTATTAGACATTATACAAAATATATCATGACAATAGGATACATCTCTATAATATGTTTATGTTTTTTTTTTTCTATCTATCATATAATTGCGTTCATTACATACCATGACAATAGAATAACTTGTTTTTTTCGGATAACTGGATAGAGGAATTCATAGTGTCTTAAGCACTAGCAATAATAAAGACAGACAGGTTGCCGAAACTAGTTAATTTATTACAAGTTGTCGTAGATACTAGTTTAGTAGTTGAAATTCCATGCAGATCGGCTTCTATGCCTGGTAGAGATTCACTTGGTCCTATGCTAGCTTGACACTCATTCTACACAAAAAGTCTGCTACTCTATTTGCCTGTCGAAAATTATGGCGGAGTACTGGACTCTCCAAACTCTGACCAAACAACCGAATTATTCAATGGCGGAGCTTTTTCATGTATTGTAAAAATTTCAGTCCGAGTCAACTTCAATCTTGAGAGGGAAGAGATTTTTTTCATGAGCTAGCTCTAAGCCTTTGAGAAGAGCCATTAACTCTATATGTGTCACATTAAGGGCGAGAGCCATTAACTCTAAATAGGTCGCATTAAGGGCGACATAAGAACCACTAAATCCCACAATCCAATGTCCGTCGAAGTTACAAATTGTCCCCCCAATACCACATTTTGCATTATGTTTATCATACGAAGCATCCTTATTGAGATTGAAAAAATCTATTGGAGGTTTGTTCCACTTGATTTGGAATTTGGACTGGAACTGGAATACCACTGGTTCGTTCGCAGTCCATAATGGGAATAAATTTCAAAACTTTGTTCATAACCAAAGTAATTGAAGAAAGAGCGGATTCGTGCTTATGGACATTATTATTTCTAGTGATCCAAAGATGCCAAAGCACAGCGAAAGAAAGTCAATCCAATTATATCTCATGGTTGGCGAGAAGGGATTCGGGAAAGGAGGAAATGCATGTTTTATAAGACTAAAAACCAGTGTTCGTTAGTAAAATTTAATTGATGAGTATTTAAGCCAAGATCCAATCAAAACTTTCCAGCAATATAACAATCTATAAAGATATAAAAAATAGATTCCTCTTCAATATTACAAATGGGACATACAGGATTATCGATGATGCCTAATTTATAAAGGTTTCGATAGTAGGAAGCTATAGCATAAACTTAAACTTGCTAATGGTATTTAATTTCCAAATCCAAGTGCAATTATAGTTTATGTGGGACATATTCTTTATGATGGGAAGGAGTAAGGACAGACTTAGTGGAGAAGAGGTCATTTAAGAAAGCTGCCCAATAAGGAATAGTGGCGAAAATTAGGTGACAGTCAATCTTAATATAATAGTAGCAGCGCTAGTGATTATGGGTTGGGGATAACAAAGGAAATTCTATTCTAATTCCAATGATAAGTATCCTAAAGATTTGCAAGTTTAAGACTATTTTCTTCCTTGGCGAGGGGGCCATGGATAAGTTCTCTAAGGGAAAAGTGTCTGGGATCTATCTATTATACCATAAATGAATAGTTTTTTCAGAACCCGCTTTTTAGACTATATTAGGAGAACAAATTCTTCCCTCAACTAGGATGTTTTTCCATATGAAAGAATAAGAGAGACTAGATCTAGTCTTGTTATACTTCTTAATTAGCGTACTATCCAAAAAAGAATTAGACTTATTAAAGAGATGCCAAGAAAGGCTAGTTAGTAAGAAAATGTTCATAGTACTCGCTTCAAGGAGACCTAAACCATTTTGTTCCTTAGAGGTTGTAACTTTATACCAGGAGATAAGGTGCAATTTCCTTTTATCATTTGTAGACCCCCAAAGAAAATCTCTTTGGATTTTGTCTATAGCCTTACAAATGATACTAGAAAGTTTAAAGTACTTCACTATATAAGCTGGGATGACATAAAGAGAAGATTTAGCGAGAATAAGCCTATCAGTAGGCTTAAGGAATTTTATTTTCCAATGAGCGAGCTTTTTCATCATGTTGTCTAGGATGTATTGGAAATCCTTATCCTTAGGCTTTTGATTTAAAATAGGGAATCCAAAGTATTTGCCAAATTGTTGGGATTCTTGAATATTAAAATGTTGATGTGCAAGGGATTCTAAGAATCCCAAACAATACTTAAAAAATAACTTTAGATTTCTTAGAGTTTATTTTTTGTCTCGAGAGTTGATAGAAATAATTCATGCAGCTACCCATATTTTGGATGGAAGAAGAAGTAGCTTTGGAGATTAAGGTAAGGTCGTTGGCAAAGAAAAGGTCAGAGAAAAGGGGATTATTTCTCGAGATGGAAACTACATCCCACTTAAGAACATCTACTTGGTGATAGATGTAGGTAGATAATAATTCCATGTAGAGGATAAAGATGTACAGGGACATAGGATCTCCTTGATGAGTACCTCAGGAAGAGGAAAAAAAGTTTGTCTGGGAGCCATTAACAAGGACGAAGATGCTGGCAGTGGTAATATAATTCATTATAAGAGTTACTATATTTTTGGGAACTTGAAGAACATGAGAATATGATGGACAAAGGATCATTCCAACCGGTTAAAGGCTTTTTCCAAGTACAGCTTAAGCATGAGGTAACCTTTTTTTGAATTGGTTTTATTAACATGGTTGAAATTTTTTTGAAAAAAAAATTGCATTATCGCACTCCCTATGAACTTTTAAAAAACCAGTTTGGTCAAGTCCTATAAGATTCACAGAAAAGGTTTAATACAGTTAGTAATAATTTTGGCTACGACTTAATAGATCGTATTACATAAATCAATAGGACGAAAATTCTTAAATAAATTAGCATTATTAAATTTAAGGATAAGACAAAGGTAAGTATTGTTTAAGGATTCTGAGATAGTTTTGTTGTGCAGTTGGTTAAGTGTACAGCTGTGCATTAGTGGTGTCACTAGTAAGTTGTTGAGTTAGTTAGTGGTGTCATTAGAGAGTTAGTTAGATAGTTAAATTAATAGATTCCAGCGGTAAACAAACACAAGTTGCAACTATAAATAAACACATTAGAGGTAGTAGTTTTTAGTTTTTCCTTCTCTGTATTCAATGGTTGAGTAATGAGAATTTTCTTCCTTTTGCACTTCACTGATATTTTGATTTCATATGGTTTCTTCTTCAAAGTTTACATGGTATCAAAGCCAATAGGGCAATTCTAGGAATTTATCTTAAGGATTTCGAAGATAAGTCGAGAGTATTTGCTGCACTGTTGCTCATATAGCGATCGACGACGTATTGCAGGAGCAATTGGGGAACAGAGCACGGGGAGAAGCTTCGAATAATGGAAGTGCACTTATTCTAGATCACAATCACCCACTAT
>NW_025860998.1:0-1597 GCF_002878395.1 Capsicum annuum
TCTTACGCATTATTTGATGTTGTATACGAGGTGAATTATAGATATCCATTTGATTTCTAGATTTTAGGTAATCCTGCACATTATCCGACTTTGAATAAGAGATGGCTTACAGATATCCCTCCAATTACTAGCTTTTAGGTGTTCTTGCACATCATCCGACCTTGGATACAATGTGACTTATAGATAATCCCTCAAATTGTTAGTCTTTGGGTAATCCTGCGCATATTCGATCTTGGATATGACACGGCTTATAGAGAACCCTTGGACGTATCAATTTGATTATCTTGCATATTCTCCGGTAAGGATTTAGTTGCAACTTATGGATAACCTTTGAACTATCGATTTTTGGGCGATCTTGCACACTATCCGGTTAGGATGTTGTTGTGGCTTACGGATGACCTACAGGCTATCAACTCATAGGTGATCTTGCATACTATCCTATTTTAAATAATATGACTCATAGATGACCCTCAAATTGTCAATTTCTGGGAAATCTTATATATCATTCATCCTTGATAGCGACTTAAAGGTGTCCCTTCAAATCATGTGCTCTCGATGCATTCAGATGCTGATTCATAAAATGATAAGATATCCTCGACGCCGGAGTTTATGTCTTGCGTGTCAACAGATATAAAATGATGATGATATCCTCGACGTCAGCGGTGTGTTTTGTGTGTCAACAGATATATTGAATGCTGATGATATCCTTGACGCCATCATTGTGTCTAGCGCGTCAACAGATACTGAATGATGATGATATCCTCGATGCCAGCATTGTGTCTTGTGTGTCAATAGATATATTGAATGTTGATGATATCCTCGACACCAGCGTTGTGTCTAGTGCATCAACAGATATTGCATGATGATGATATCCTCAACGCCAGCATTGTGTCTTGCATGTCAAAAGATATAAAATAATGATGATATCCTCGACCCCAGCATTGTGTCTTGCGTGTCAACAGATATGTTGAATGCTGATGATATCCTAGACACCAGCGTTGTGTCTAGCGCGTCAACAGATATTAAATGATGATGATATCCTTGACACCAGCATTGTGTCTTGCGTGTCATCAGATATATTGAATGTTGATGATATCCTCGACGCCAGCGTTGTGTCTAGCGCGTTAATAGATATTGAATGATGATGATATCCTTGATGCCAACATTGTGTCTTGCGTGTCAACGGATATATTGAATGCTGATGATATCCTCGATGCCACCGTTGTGTCTAGCGCGTCAATAGATATTGAATGACGATGATATGCAATGGCCCTTTTGGCAATGCCATGCAATAGTTCTTCCGGTAAATTAAAAACAGCTTCTCCTGAAATCATTTGTCAGGGTCTTGCTTTTTGCATGTACCTGTACTCAAGGTAGACGATTAGTAGACACAAAGTCGCTTTTGGTAGCGACTATTTTTTTTAGAAAAATTCTAAATACAATATTTGTAAAGAAGACAAGACACTTTTGTTTGTCCTCCATTATCTAAAGAAATGAGATGGACAATTCGAAAGGTCGTCAATAAATGGGTTTTGAGCCGGTTTTTGGGTTACCAAAAGTACCGTTACTAAGCCTTATATGCTCTGTCATGGCTCCC
>NW_025860999.1:0-2531 GCF_002878395.1 Capsicum annuum
CATTTGGGAACCAAAACTTGTGGCTAAGTTTTCCCAGAATCCCGTAAGCGAGGGACAAGAAGAGAACAAGTGAGGTACTGTTTCAAGTTGATTACTATGGCAAAGCTTGCAAGCTGGTGATTGTAAGTAAGATATATGATGAAGGTGTGAGGAAGTTGGAAGTCGATTTAAAGCTAATAGCCAGAGGAAGTTCTTAATTTTTGGGAGGGTGTTAACCTTCCAAATCCAATTAAAGTCGCAAGGGTTGGTAACATCCGTATATTCTTCGCCTATACGGTTGTAACAAGTGCATACAGTAAACTTACCTGTAGGTGTTAAACCCCATTTAATACGATCATAACTATTCGAGTATAAAGGAAAGTATATCGAGCAAATCTGTCTAACTACAGTTTGGGGTAAGATAAAGGGAACGTCATTCAAATTCCAATCATTATTTTGTCTATAATCGGAAACTTTTTTGAAGTCTTCATGTTGCGTCAAAGGTCCCATATATAATGGACCTAAGGTTGGTGACAGCTGTTGACACCTAATTTTTGCCCTCCGCAATTCAATTTAATTTCGAGTTTCTTCAATCTTAAAATAAAATCACAATAATTATTTTATTCCAATAAATGCAATTTAAAATATTTATTTGAGTTAATTTTATCATTTAATTAACGATTATATATTTATGTATTTTTATACGAGAATGTATAAATTTTGTTATTTAAATGAATATTTTTTTTTATTAAAATTAGACTTTTATTGATTAAATTTGAAAATTAATCCAAATGGACAAAGTCTTGATTTTTAAATATAATTTATTCTTACACATAATTTATTTGAATAAATATGTGTTTGATTTTATCGAATCAAGAAACTTGGGGTTAAATAAGATGTTAATTCATTTCGAATTTTGACTTAATTTAGCCAATCTATTAGATTTGACCATAATTGAAATCAATTGGCCCCAGTTGCGATGCAATTTGAAAATCAATTGGCCAAATCCCTAATTCCCATAACCTTATTCAACTCAACACAACCCAATTAACAATAATTACCAACGGCCCAGTCCAATACACTAGCCATACCCAACCTGTTTTTGGCTTCTCCTCAACAAAACAGCTGGGTACACCTTCA
The DNA here is from genome assembly GCF_002878395.1 of Capsicum annuum. Taxonomy (NCBI): domain Eukaryota; kingdom Viridiplantae; phylum Streptophyta; class Magnoliopsida; order Solanales; family Solanaceae; genus Capsicum; species Capsicum annuum. The sequence continues at coordinate 1,120 of NW_025860999.1, forward strand.
TCGACAAGAACACAAAGATCAGCGTACATCGACAAATGACAACTCCTCTAACCCGTCTCCCTATATCCGATTTCCACCACAAACAACCAACACCAACCAATGCAGCACCCAATCCAACCCGTTTTCTTTTTTTTCTTTATGATCACGCGCGTTCCACCGAATCCATACGAGAAGATGCTGAGAATCTTCTAGAAACACGCTTAGGTGTCTCATCCAACGTTCAAATCCCAAAATTCTCGGATAGAGGTTTACGAATTCGTACATAGGTGGAGTATTTTCATTGGCTTGTGAAGATTATTTCCTTTCCACCAATTTCTATTGGCCACTTTTTGGAATTCCGTTCAAGAAAATCAAAATAGAGGTACAGTTGGTTAGGGTCCGTATCTTTTGAATTTCAAAAACGAACCCTCTCTTTAGAGCAAGAAAAAGGATTTTGGGATTTTTTTTCACTGGCCTCTCCTTTTCTTTATGGGTTCTCCTCTTCTTTCTCTTGGGAGTTCAAAATTTTAGAGGCAAAAGGGGTTCGAAAGTCTTGGTTGAAAATTTCGGGTTAGAGAAAATCTTCAAAAATTCAGAAATACACAAAAAAAGGGGTTAGAAAGGGGGTGCTTTCAGAGGGAAAAAATATTCTCTTTACGCCTAAGAAACACACATTCTTAGGAGGTGCGTCTGAACTGTCGAAGCAGTTGTGAGTTTTCCGGTGGTCGGAATCCTATCGTCAGCTCGTTATCCCATTTTGTTGTGGTTATCATTTTCTTCTTTGTGATTCCACTTCTGTTTGCTGGGAATGACTGCTGTAGAGGCCTGGAAGGCATAGGATTTTCGTGTTTGATATATTGTTCTACTGAAAACCTCATTCTTGCCCGTGTTTGAATGGCCGTCATTCATACTTGATCTCTCTCATTTCATTCCGTCTGAATGTTACTAGTTAGCTTTAATGCTTCGACTTTAGAAACTGTTTTGTTGGTCTCATATTCGATGTTGCTTTGTAGTTCATAGAGTAGGAGAATAAAATCTTTACGTATTTTCAAGATTCAAAAAAATGTTCAAAGAATAGATATTAGGCAGCCTGTTCTCATATCTTTTTCGCTCAAACGTAGGAAATTGTTATAAATAAGAACTAGAATGTTATTTTCTTTTGACTTGCCACTCTCGATGTACAATAGTCTTATTTGATTCTAAATTTTATTTTAAAATATGAGAGTGGACCATAGGGCTGAATTATGTTTTCTTCATGGCTAATTCAATTTGCTGTAATTGACTCATGAGAACAAATTAAAGTTTGACGGGCAAATGTTTCTTTCCTTTCTTGCTTTTCTTGTTCGCATATAAGTTGTGGCATCTTGTCTCATGATTAAATTACCTAAAATTGAATTAGCCATGAAGAAAACATAATTCAGCCCTATGGTCCA
>NW_025860999.1:2631-15751 GCF_002878395.1 Capsicum annuum
TAATGTTTCTTTCCTTTCTTGCTTTTCTTGTTCGCATATAAGTTGTGGCATCTTGTCTCATGATTAAATTACCTAAAATTGGGTTTATGTAGTGTTTGAATCTCATTTGTTTGTTAACCCAGCGGTAACGAAGGCATTAAGATTTCAGCCTTGCTTTTCTTGAAGTTTCAGCTATCGTATTCCTTGCCTAAAGTGATTAATTCTTTAATTTTGTATGTTTGGCATTCTGAAATTTGAACGTTGCTTGTGATCCATCATTTATGTAGTATGATCCAGGATTTGTAACTCTTTTTTGTGACATGCTTAATTGGTTCCTTTTGTGGCATTAAAGTGATAAATTGTTTTCTTTATTTCGCTAAAGACCATAAGAATTTCTTGTTGAAGCTTTATTTCCTCCTGTAGTTGAAATTTCTTTAATTGATTATGAGCATTTTCTTCAAACATTATAGATTTTTGCTCCTGTGGCATTTTTACCTGTGTATGAGTGTATTTGAATGAAGCAGGAATGCTATAGCTTATTAATTGTTAAAATCTTGGACGTATGTTAATTTCTTCATTCCTTTCTTTGCATGCACCCCCATTGGAGTTCAAATGGGATCCTTCTCTCTTTACATTTCATAAATGGGCCAATGAGGCCTATCCTTCCGAGTTAAGCCCAAAAGAAAATCCAAGAATCCATCTCATGGCATATGAATACGAGAAATCGAAAGAAGAATGGATTAAAGTTCCATCTTTGAAGCGGCAAAGGGGATTTGAAAATCTCGTTATTTCTTCTTTATTGATTTATTTATCCATTGTTTCCATTATTTATTTATTTACTTATTTATATTTTTGTTTATTTAGTAACTAATTTATTTATTCATTTGGACCTCGAAGCCAAAGTTGTAAATTTAATACAGGTGGAACGAGACTCGAGCCGAAAAGAGCTCAAAAACATAAAATTAGGACAGGTGAAAGATGGGTCAAAAACCCAACTAGATTAGGACAGGATCGACGGTTTGGGCTTAAAAGCCTAAATCACTATTTCTCTCCTTTCCCTTTTTTATATTTGCTTACTTGTTTTACGTGTGTTTGAACCTAGTAAAATTCTTAGTCAAGTCGCTAAAAAACTGGTTTTGCATAAACACCAAAATATTCCTTGTTAACACCTAATTTTTGCCCTCCACGACTAAATTTAATCCTGAGTTTCTTTGATTTTTAATAAAATTAAAATATTTATTTTATCCGAATAAAGATTTTTTTTTAAGTATTTATTTGGGTAAATTGGTCATTATAAGTAGCGATTATATATTATCGTGTTCAATTATACAAAATTATATAATTTTGTTTCATAAATATCTATTTTTTGATAAAATATCGAATGTTAATCAAAGTTTGTCTTGAAATAATTTTAAATGATTAAAATCTTGGTTTAAACATAATTTGATCTCAAAAATAATTTATTTGGATATGTGTTCGATTTTAATAAATCAAGAAGCTCGGGATTAAAAGAAGTATTAATTCGTATCGAATTTTATTTAATTTAGCCAATCTATTAGATTTGGTCATAATTGAAATTAATTTGGCCACAATTGCAATGTAATTGATCAATTAATTTTAATTAGGCTAAAATTTTAATTCGATTAGCTAAATTAAATTCTGATAATTAGGCTAATTTGATAAATAGCCTAATTTGAAACCCCCAAAATATTGTTTCTATCAAAATTACCCAACAATTTAACCCAATTGTTAACCCACCAGCCAGTCCAATCATTTAGCTGACCTGACCCATTTCTTTCTTTAAACAACAGCCCATTCCTTTTCTTCTTCTTAACTACTCAGCCCATTTCAAAACAACCTAGTCCAAACACTTACCCATTCTCGTAACCAATAGCCCAACAGCCACAACACCTCTAACCTGGCCTACCTATACCTTTTATCCCCTTAAATCAAGCTTTCAAAGAAAAACAGTATGCATAAACCAAGCAAACAAAGAACATCGACAACAACAACGTCAAACCCGATATCCCTCTTCAACCCAAAATCACGATGAACATCTTCAACCCAAAATCGAGAAAACCAGCTTCAACCCGACCCTATCCTTCTTCACGCGTCTCACGCGTCAGTAGGAGAAAAAACGAATCCAAAATCTTCTAGCAACATTCCAAGTGTCCTCTCAACGTCGTAATTCCACGAATCTCGGGTATGGGAGTACAATTTCATACACGTATGACACAATTTCATTGGCTCATGGTGAATATTTGTTTTTCTAAAAATCTCATTGGTCCACCAAATTCATATTGGTACAATTGATTGATGAAACCTCAAACAGTGGGGGGATTTTTTGATTTTCAAAATTCAAAAAAAAATTACCCTTCTTTCAAATCCCAAAAAGACTCCAATTCGGTCTTATATATAAGAGGTGAGAGGGTCACTGTGAAAAGGGGGAAAATGGGGGTTGGGAAATTCTTTGGGAAATTATGAGGAGAAAAGGGGGCTTCTTTTTTAGAGTGTTGGATTCCAAAATTTTTTAGGGTTCTAGAATTAGGGTTCAGAAATTAGGTCTAGAAAATTTTCGGAGTTCGGATTTGTCTTGAGAGATTTTGGGGCTCAAAATTTCTAGGGTTTGAAAATTTGAGAGTGAGTTCATCAGCTAATCAAAGCTCTGAGTTGACTACGACGCATCTCTGGTGGTGGTGAAATTCGACGCCAACTCGTAGTCCATTTTGTTGCTCCTTAAAAGGTAACGTACCTGTAATACCCCAAAAAATTCCAAATCAATATTAGAGACATGTACCAAGCTCATGCATAGTATATCATGGTTCTTTTATAGTTTTATGAGTAGGTTAGATGTATATTAAGGCTTCAAATAACTCTCAGCTATCAGACAAATCAAAGCATTCCTTACCGATTGAATTCTTGAGAAGGATATTGGTATAGTCAACTTCAAACGAGCATATCTCTCATTATACTTGGAATTTTTGAGTTCATGACCTATCAGCATATATATATAATTGAATTAGTTTTCCAACGATACCAATTTCGCCTAAATCCGATATCGGATCAAAGAGTTATTCCTATTTTACTCCAGCATGTCAGGCTGGAAACAGTGTGACGACATTCGTGGTAGCTTACCACATTTGTGACGCCCTATCACGAAGGTCGTCAGTCTTAGGAAGAAACCAGCTCCAGTGTGACGACATTCGTGGTAGCTTACCACACTTGTGACGCCCTTTCACGAAGGTCGTTAGCCTTAGGCAGAAACCAGCTCCAGTGTGACGACATTCGTGGTAGCTTACCACACTTGTGACGCCCTATCATGAAGGTCGTCAGCCTTAGGCAGAAACTAGCTCCAGTGTCATGACATTCATAGTAGCTTACCATACTTGTGACGCCCTATCACGAAAGTCGTCAGCCTTAAGCAGAAACCAGCTCTAGTGTGACGACATTCGTGGTAGCTTACCACACTTGTGATGCCCTATCATGAAGGTCGTTAGCCTTAGGCAGAAACCATCAATTCCAGCTCCTGCTTGTCACATTTTTTGATGTCTTGTCACAAATGTCGTCAACTATGATTTTCAGCAACTGAGAATTTATTTTATAAGGGTATTTTGATCTTTTCCTTCACCTTCCATGACTTATAACCCTAAAGAGGCATAATTTTTCCTATTTTTCTTCAGTTAAGCATCTTAAAAAACCTCTCTTACACTCTCAACCACAAGATTAGGGTTTCCATCAAACTCATTTCTCAAAAGCAAGATTCAAGCCTTTTTCCAAGATAATTGAGAATTAAGTTTCCCAATCCAAGAACTCTCTAGCAAATTATCAAGGTTTCCTTTCTAAGGTATGCGTAGTGTTCATCTATGGATCCAATCCATTCATAGAGCTCAAGAACCATGTTTTAAATATTATTTTGTAAACTTTTTATGGTGATATAAGTATGTGCATGTTGATGATTGTTGTTTAAGTTTCAAAGTGATGTCTAAAGATGTTTTCATGGAATACATATGTTTGTTAATTGAAAACCATGAACTTTAGGTGGTTTAATATGGTGCAAGTATGAAACTCACCTATGCCTTAAATAATGCATGCAACGTGTTTGATAAAATGCTTAGGATGCTAGAAATTCATGTTTGTATGGTTCTATGATGTCTAAATGACAAGTCCATGTTAGCTATATACTTCAATATGAATCCCATGCTTTTCATGTGTTGCTATTGTGGTGGTATGAAGTATGTAAGATAATAGAGATATACAATATGTACACGAAATATATCCATGCACTCCCTACAATGTTTAAGATGTTAAAGAACTATATGAAATATGATATCCCCTACTTATGATATTATGAATTGTGGACTCAAATCTTGTGATCAAGTCATGTCATGTGTGTCAGTTTTCTTCTATCGAGTCCTGGGGGTATTCGTACCCAAAAACTATAGCTGTGTGCCTAGAGCCATGTCATGTTTCACGATATACAAAATCAAGCCATGATTCAGTAGAATTCAGTCAGTCAGGTGACTCAGGAAACCTCATGGTCTCGGTCAGTTATCAAATATCAGTAGTATTTTGTCAGTCAACAAAATTCAGTAACTTCCACTTACGTACAGTCAGTTAAATCATGTTCAATCTCTTCAGATGAGAGTAGGATTTAGCACCGAGTAAACCCAAGGATGAGAACTTACCTGTATATGAGGGTGTGATTCTTAGCAGTCATCCTTGCGCTCCAGAACTATATAGCCAGCATAGGTTGAGATATCGCAGCCTGTTATATAAGGGTAGATGAGGTGGCTTAACCTATTATATGAGGGTTCCCACTGTTCTCACTAGAATTACCTATTATATGAGGGTTGCTCACATGTTGTCCTTACCAGTGGTGTGATATTGACACCCTTCTAGTCAGGGCAGAGATTGGACCCCATCTTAGCCATAATGGCACATATGGGGCATGTCAGTTAAACAACTACCTCCCACAGTTTCAGACTCAGTCTCAGTAAAAGAATTCATATAGGTCTTCAGGTATCAGTATACCAGGACTATCAAATACAGTCAAATTCAGTTATAGTGCGAAACTCAGATAGTTCCATCAATTTTAAGACTATCAGATACAGTCGCCCATGTTATCAGAACTACAGTTTCATCCATGTCAACTATCAGTAAACCATGTATTTGCGTATAGATCTATCTATCACGTACCCACGATCTTAGTTACTATGTATGTATGTTTACACTTTCACATTCATATCAGTCAGTCAGTTAGCATTGTTCATGCATGTAAACCCCTTTGCATTAGCCTGCTTCACTCGTATACTCAGTACTCTAGTTGTACTGACGCATTTGCGCTATGATGCTTTCTTTCATATTACACCATAGGCTCAAAGACACGAGCTCCAGATCAGCAGTAGCATCCAGCCGCAGAGTTGCAGTGAGTCCTCATCCATTCGAGGGCGATATTATTTTATTTCATTTATTATTTCAGCTCAGTTTTTCTAGACGGAGTTAGTTGGAGACATGTTCCTTCAACTCCGTATTCAGACAGTACTTAGAGGCTTTCAGATTTAGTATTCAGACTTATGTTCAGATTTGATTCAGTCTTTAGTTGTTTTGGGTATCTTTCACCCATATGGATATTATGTTTTGACAAATTCTTTATTCGTTTGAACCTTATGGCCTACATGTTGATGTTTTCCGCATTATTACGTTATATATGCAGTGTACAGGTACATATATTAGTCATGGGTTAGCTTGTGGTCCCTCAGGGTCATGAGCACCATGTAGCATTCCGATTCAGAAAAATCAAGGCGTTACAATACCATCCCGTTTAAGCTTTCGACATCGTCTGCTGCATCTCAACCTCTGAAGTTATAAATTTTTTTAGTAACATGGTGTGCTGGTTGTTTAAATCTCTGAAGCTATAAGCTTCTAATCACTTGGTGTTCGGTCATAACTCCATGAAACTCGTGCGAAAAACATACGAATTTGTGGTCGGACAAAAATTAGGAACGTCAACCTCTCTTTGCCCAGGATTACTTGCATCCATCCTACCCAAAGGGAGGGGGCAGTTGTTGACACCTAATTTTTGCTCTCCATGACTAAATTTAATCCTGAGTTTCTTTGATTTTTAATAAAATTGAAATATTTATTTTATCCGAATAAAGATTTTTTTTAATTATTTATTTGGGTAAATTGGTCATTCTAAGTAGCTATTATATATTATCGTGTTCAATTATACAAAATTATATAATTTTGTTACATAAATATCTATTTTTTGATAAAATATCGAATGCTAATCAAAGTTTGTCTTGAAATAATTTTAAATGATTAAAATCTTGGTTTAAACATAATTTGATCTCAAAAATAATTTATTTGGATAAATATGTGTTTGATTTTAATAAATCAAGAAGCTCGAGATTAAAAGAAGTATTAATTCGTATCGAATTTCATTTAATTTAGTCAATCTATTAGATTTGACCATAATTGAAATTAATTTGGCCACAATTGAAATGTAATTGATCAATTAGTTTTAATTAGGCTAAAATTTTAATTCGATTAGCTAAATTAAATTCTGATAATTAGGCTAATTTGATAAATAGCCTAATTTGAAACCCCCAAAATATTGTTTCTACCAAAATTACCCAACAATTGAACCCAATTGTTAACCCACCAGCCAGTCCAATCATTTAGCTGACCTGACCCATTTTTATCTTTAAACAACAGCCCATTCCTTTTCTTCTTCTTAACTACCCAGCCCATTTCAAAAACAACATGGTCCAAACACCTACCCCTTCTTGCAACCAGCAGCCCAACAGCCACAACACCTCTAACCCGGCCCACACCTTTTATTTGCTTCAGTCAAGCTTTCAAAGAAAAACAGTACACATAAACCAAGCAAACAACGAACATCGACAACAACAACATCAAACCCGATATCCCTCTTTAACCCGAAATCGCGATGAACATCTTCGACCCAAAATCGAAAAAAAAAACAGCTTCAACCCGACCCTATCCTTCTTTACGCGTCTCACGCATCAGTAGGAGGAAGAAAGAATCCAAAATCTTCTAGAAACAATCCAGGTGTCCTCTCAACATCACAATTCCGCGAATCTCGGGTATGGGAGTACGATTTCGTACATGTATGACACAATTTCATTGGCTCATGTTGAAAATTCATTTTTCCAAAAATCTCATTGGTCCACCAAATTCATATTCATACAATTTATTGATGAAACCTCAAACGGTGATTTTTGAATTTCAAAATTAAAAAAAAAAGACCCTTTTTTTTAAATCCCCAAAAGACTCCAATTCGGTTTTCTATATAAGAGGTGAGAGGGTCACTGTGAAAAGGGGGAAAATGGGGGTTGGGAAATTCTTTTGGAAATTCTAAAAAGGGGGCTTCTATTAGGTTTGGTGTGTTGTGACGTTATATAGATTCAAATGTGATTACTATGAATACTACGGCTTAAGCTATAGTTAGGAGATTTCATAGTATGTTTCATTATCATACTAAAGCGGCTAGCTGCACATTCTTTGAAAATATCTGCATGTTCGATGTGTTCTATCCATAATTGTCATTGATTTTTGTTATAAGGTGGTGTATAATCTCATTTAGTACTGAATATATGAATAGAAGAACATGAGCAAGAGTGTATTTTCGTTCCCATAATGTCAAAAAATTCTCCTTGTTTATCTCAACATTTGCTTTTAGGCGGTTTATTCGAGATTATTGAAAGTTTTTTCTTTCTTTTTTCTCCTTTCCTCTCCTTCATGAAGTCAAATATTTTTTTTACCTTTGTTGTCTTATGCTCAAGATACAAGCATTCAACAGAGTCAAGCTCGATGTATTAACTTTAAAGCCACAAACCTGCGCGACTCCTGTCTTTAATTTTTAATATGAAGGAAAAGAGTGAATGGAAAATACTAGCACAGTAATGTATTAGCATAAAATAAGGTTAGGTAAGTCTTCAAAATATTGCATAGGACCCAAAATAAGTTAATATTCATGTTCTGTTGCCATCACAATTTTATTTCACTTGTAATGTTTTGATTGCTGATAAAGTCTTGTTTAGTTAAAGGCTTATCTTGATGAATCTTGCTGTGTTTACTCTCTGTTTGGTGGTCAGTGTTTGTGTTTGTGCATACTTCTCGTTATTTCTTTATTCTACTCTAATGGTTCTCTCTAAAATGCTTTCATGCTTGTTTTAAAAAAACGTTTATTGTTGGGGTGTTTGTTTGTATGAACCCATTTTCAACTTAAGTTTATGAAGGAAGTGTAATTAGTAAGAGTTACTTATAATAAAGGTTGCTATGTTGACCAGAGACTACTTTTCTCATTTTTACATTTGCATTTTCTTTTTGTCGTTCATGCACATTTGTGGGTTAAATACCTTAAAGAAAGTTAGGCATGACATTATATGGTCAACTCTCGTTATATTTTCGTTTTGTTTTCTCTTTGGTTGGTCATGAATCAACTACATTGTACTGTTTCGTCGTAGTTGAACTTGTTATTTGAATTGATACGGATATGCCTTACTATTTCGATCGGCTTCAGATTATTTGAGACCCATACCACGTTGCCATTTTAGCTAAATCCGCATTAGTTCTCCTTTCAGTTTTCTTCTTTTTGGTTGATCATGTGTTAGCTAGTTTCCATTGTTTCAGTTTCTTCCTCTCTTCTTTTATTCGATTAGGTACTAATGTGCTTTATTCTTTCTTTGCATGAAAATTATCTGAGTCCTACATGGACTCTTTACCTTTTGCATATCCATCGATGGTTGTTGAGGCCCAACGTGCTTGTTGGATCAAGCCCAAAAGAAAGTTTGAAGTCAATCTTATGGCACACCGAATGCAAGGAGTCGGAAGGACAGGAAATGGATTAAAGTTCTACGTTTGAAGCCACTAAGAGACAAAAAGTCTCATTTATTATTTCATTTTCATTTAATTATTATTTTCTTTCTTTATTTATTTTGTTTATTTATTTTATCCATTCATTTGGGCCACGAAGTCAAGGTTGTACCTAATACAAGTGGAGCAAGATTCGAGCCAAAGGCTCGACAATTAGATTAGGACGGTGAAATGGGTCGAAAGCCCATTTAGACTAGGACAGGTCTCATTGATTTGGGCCGATGACCTAAATCCCTTACTTCCTCCCTTTTCCTCTGTTCTTTATGTTTGTTTTCCTTATGTGCTTGGCGAACCTAGATAAATCCTTAGTTAAGTCGCTAAAAAACTAGTTTTGCATAAACACCAAAATATTTCCAAAATCGCTTTCTTTTCAAAAATAAATTACTTTTTGATAAAATTAATTTTTTCGAAGTTAATCAAAAGACGATTTCCAAACAGTCCGGATAACCGCAAGTTAACGGACGTTTTAGGTGCCTAACACCTTCCTAAAACGTTAATAAGAACCGTTTAATCATAATCTCTTGACTTAAACGATTTTCCTATTTTGGATCGTTTGAAGTAACTCTATAAAGGTTTCTTAATTCCTTTTCAAAATTAAGTGGCGACTCTCAAAAAGTCAAAATTTCTCGTCAAACAGAAATGACGACTCTGCTGGAGATTTGTAACTAGGTTCTAACCAAATGTTTGATTTCGTCTTTTGATTAACTGTTTATGTGTTTATATGTTTTGATTCAGTAAAGTTTAACTATCGCATCTCATGGCATATTCCTGCATTATTTAAATTATTTTGGGGTTTCGTGGATTTCTCGGCCCCTGTTGTTCAATTCTAAAATGTGTTGGAAATACAAACGGCTTATTAGCATGTGAGTCGTCTGATGGTTGTTCATATTTTCAAACTTAAGTTGTCCGCTTGAAAACCAATGTTCAAACCCACTCTAGACACCTAGGATAGAACGAAACCAAAACCCTATTTTTGGCATGAGCCTAGGACGACCAAATATCTGAGAGGGGTATTGGGCCCATTAGAAAACCTGCCCTGCATTTATTGACCCCGATTAAATTATAGACGAACTATATTTATGTGTTGAATAAAATGTATGCCTGTCTAATTCAATCCATTATCCTTTGAGGGTCAGGAAAAAACTTGATTTGCTTACTTTCGTAAGAAGAACTGAAGTAAGTTAAGCAAGAAATTGATCAATTTGGAAGGTTGCATCTAAGGCACAGTTTGAACGTCAACGGATGTCACCAATATAAGAAATTGACAAAGCTAAGAGCGCGAAGGCTGATAGAAAAAACATTCAGTAATTAGTATCCCCTGCGTGGGACATTATTCCCTTTCCCTAAAGATTGTATCCTTTTCATGCAACTTTTGTAGACATTTATGTCATTTAGGTATACCTATGAAGGTTTTGGGGATAATGGATTGGCTTTAAAAAGATCTATATTTTCTTCAAAATTCGTTAGGCCTAAACCCTTGGCTCAAATGGGTCAACCAATTAAGATGCACGTTTATTACAATATGCTTGTGTAATGTAACTGTTTATGTGCTTATACGTGTTGTGTTGATTCGAATCAAAGGCGAACTGATCCAATTCCATTTTCCATAGAACATCTCTAGGCAGAAATATACTCCACTATACAAAAGTCCGACCAAATGTACTCCAAGTCTCCCAAGTTTCTCAGAAAAGTCCGTAGTCATTCTTAAAACTTCCAAAATGATCACTACCATTTTAAGAAAGTTGACTTTAGAATTAGAAAATGTCATTATAGTTTAGAACTAAGTAGGGCTTGATTTCTCCTCCGTGAGATACGTAGGCAGCCTTTCGGCCCAGCCTATATCTCCAAAAAGTTCTGTTGTCCTCCATTTTCTTAAAGGAAGAAGAAGATTTGAACCTTCCCGACAAATTCTACCTATCCATATCATTGAGAAAAATCCTGTTCATTGAAATCCTTGATTCATCATTACTTCATGGATCAATTCGCTTGAGATGAGAAACAACTCTATGTGTTTACTTCCTACCTTATCATCTTGCTTTACTTATTACTAACGGAATCTAACATATCAGCGTTTGAGTTATTTTTACTTTACAGGTAATAGAAACTACTCTGTGTTGGCACAAAATGACCCTACTTCACCAGATCAAAACGAATAAGAGTTCCCTTTCTTGACTATAGCTTTTTTACAGGAAACGAAAAATGACTAGCAGTAAAACTGAACTCTACAAATACTTTTTCAACCCTGTAAGCAATAGTCTCGAGGATGGAATAAAGAAAAATATGAGGAAGAATTTTCCAAGACAAACGGGATCATGGAAGATTAATTAGAGGAAAAATTATTGAATTGGACCTCCACTCCACTCATGACTCATCGCCCGTCGTATAACAGTAACTTAAAACCTGCCATTGTCATGTCATGTCATGAAGCAAAATAATGGTAGCCCTAGAATAGTCAACAGAAGAGTCAAAGAGTTTGAGAATCAAAGAAGCCTAATCTAGAGGAAACCAGGGTGGTTAACTAAGAAGACAATGACTCCATTGGACATTTGATCCTTCGTTCTATCAAGACAAACGCAATGCAAATGTCATGTCATCCATAGAAGTACTTATTTATATCCTAGTAAGATGGATAAGAGTATTTTTAGGGCCATGATGAGTTATGTATGAACTACGTTTGACCTGAATTTCAAGAAAAGGATACGTAGGTGGCCTATGTCAACTTCGGTCAACCTCTTAGGATAATTTATCCTTTTCCTTTATGTATGAACTACGTGATGACCTGAATTCTCAAGAATGAGATACGTAGGCAGCCTATGTTGGCTTCGGTCAACCCCTTAGGAAAATTTATCCTTTCCCTTTTTGTATGAACTACGTGATGACCTGAATTCTCAAGAATAAGATACATAGGCGGCCTATGTCGGCTTCGGTCAATCCATTAGATTTTTCTATATATATCCCTAGCGTAGTCTTAAACTACGTTAGACCTGATTCCTGCTTCAACGGAATACGTAGGCGCCCCAACGGCTCGATCATATAACCCTAGAAAATAGAAATTGGGGCAGAATTTTTGAGAAGAAATCTCAAAAATTCACAAGATAAGATCAACATCCAACAAAGAGAATGAAGATCAACAAAGACTTTAGATTCACTCAAGATGATATCATCTCAGACTACTCTAAACTGGGGCAGAAATTTTGAGGGAGGCCTCAAAATTTTCACCAAATACTGGAATATATTTCAAATTCCCCGGCACCAGAGGTTAAAGCCAAGCTTTTAAAGCCACCAATTGTGACAAAGTCTAGGTAGACTCAATTTCTGACTATGACAGAACTATTTGAAGAACCCTCCAACAATGATGATGAGTTTTGGAAATCCTTCATCAGATATAGTCAAAATCAAGAGGCAGATGTTCGTTGAGCTATTACATGATATGAATGGCAGAGATCTTCTAAAGTTTTACATAAGCTTTCGAAACTATCTTCTAAAAATTAAGACTACTTTTAAGAATCCATGCAAATCTTTTATTTAGTACTTGCCTAGACATCAATTAGGACGGAGAGTCATGGGTGGAAGTCCCAACATGATGAAGTACCTAAAAGATGGTGAGGGAAAAATCAAGGATCGAAGGAGGTCAACACGGAGTAGTTTCATTCAAACTAATCATTTTTTGTGGATGCAGGAATCGATACACAAAAATGAGTGTTTCTTTTGAAATATCCCCAAGCAAGTCGGGAAGGGTCTCAACACCCATTTATCAACGACCTTTTGAATTGTCCATCTCATTTCTTGAGATCATGAAGGACAAACAAAAGTGTCTTGTCTTCTTTACAAATATTATATTCAGAATTTTTCTAAAAAATAGTCGCTAGCAAAAATGACTTTGTGTCTACTAATAGTCTACCTTGAGTATAGGTACATGTAGAAAGCAAGACACTAACAAATGAATTCAGGTGAAACTATTTTTAAACTACCGGAAGGACCATTGCATATCATTGCCGAGAGGGCCATTGCATATCATTGCCAAGAGGGCCATTGTATGTCATTGCTAAGAGGGCCATTGCATATCATTGCTGAGTGAGCCATTGCATATCATTGTCAAGAGAGCCATTGTATGTCATTGTCAAGAGGGCCATTGCATATCATCATCATTCAATATCTATTGACGCGCTAGACAAAAACACTGGCGTTGAGGGTATCATCATCATTCAATATCTGTTGACATGCTAGACAGAAATGCTGG
>NW_025860999.1:18751-45041 GCF_002878395.1 Capsicum annuum
TCAAAGGTTATCCATAAGTCGCAACTAAATCCTTACCAGAGAATATTGAAGATTATCAAATTTATACGTCCAAGGGTTCTCTATAAGCCACGTCATATCCAAGATCGATTATGTGTAGGATTACCCAAAGACTTATAATTTGAGAGATTATCTATAAGTCATATTGTGTCCAAGGTTGGATGATGTGCAGGAACACCTGAAAGCTAGCGATTGGAGGCATATCTGTAAGCCATCTCTTATCCAAGGTTGGATAATGTGCAGGATTACCTAAAATCTAGAAATTCAAAAGATATTTGCAAGTTGCCTCGTATCCAACATCAAATAATGCGCAAGATTATCCAAAAACTGACAATTTAAGAAAGATTTATAAATCGATCATCATTTATAATCGGAGAAGTTATAATTCCTCATACAACAAGCATTATAGGTGACCAAAAAGGGTTCCTCATCAATACAAGATTACACGGTTGTAGGGACCGTTCTGCGTAAAGTATCGTCGGTGTCTAAAAGGGCTATCCCACTTTAAAGACATATTCAACCAATAAATGTCATAATTATACAGAAACCAAGAGGGTTGTTGTGTTTTTTGTTGCCAGTTGTTTCATTCCAAATAGGTACATGAAAAGATGACTCCGATTTTCAGGCCAGAACTCACGTGGAGATATAGTAAAAGACTATATATTTCTTTCGTGAATTGTGTTTAGCACTAACCCTTTTTGCTTGAAGCATTGTCGAAAGCATCCGAGAGGATGGAAATCTCAAATCAAAACCACAGGTGCGGACGACTTCAGATAGGACGCAGCACAACGTGGAACTCTTTCTTAGCAGCAAAATGGGACATAGTCTAAAGAGGGACGTCAAACTCTTTAGACGCCAGGTAAAGGATGATCACCACCACCATCCAACCACACTCATGTTAGAAGGCATATAGGTGTTTTGGGATATTTCAGTCTCAGCTTCACCTTCAAGATACTTTTAAACTTATATCGAGGGTAGTCTTCCCTTTCTTTCAAATTCGAGTGATAGGATATCTAGATTTTTGAAAACTATGTCCAGGAAAGTTCTTGACTATGGATGTGAAGGATCCCATATTCATGGTTAAGAGGTTACAAGCCTCTTTTCTGAAACTCGATTAACTTGTCACTCATCCTTAGCCAAAGATTGTCTGAAATAAAAGACTATCTTTTCTACCGATCAAGTCGAACTACAAGCAGTCTGATTCTCTGAAATCTTGGAGATATGTAGGCTGGGATCTACGTAGAAAACTCAAGTGCATTCCAACCTTCCCCCAAATCCCTTTATTCCGCAGCGTTTCGGTTCTATCAGAAACTCTAAAACTGTGATAGTTGGTGAATTTTCTAAAAAATCGTGCTTTAAATCAAGCTTTATGAACTACAAGTGGCTTGAATTCTCATGCAACCTGAGATATATAGGAAACCTGATATCGAGGTTTGGTCATAACTCCATGAAACTCTTGCAGAAAATATACGAATTTGTGGTCGGACAAAAATTAGGAACGTCAACCTCTCTTTGCCCAGGATTACTTGCATCCATCCTACCCAAAGGGAGGGGACAGTTGTTGACACCTAATTTTTGCTCTCCATGACTAAATTTAATCCTGAGTTTCTTTGATTTTTAATAAAATTAAAATATTTATTTTATCCGAATAAAGATTTTTTTAAGTATTTATTTGAGTAAATTGGTCATTCTAAGTAGCGATTATATATTATCGTGTTCAATTATACGAAATTATATAATTTTGTTACATAAATATCTATTTTTTGATAAAATATCGAATGTTAATCAAAGTTTGTCTTGACATAATTTTAAATGATTAAAATCTTGGTTTAAACATAATTTGATCTCAAAATAATTTATTTGGATAAATATGTGTTTGATTTTAATAAATCAAGAAGTTTGAGATTAAAAAAAGTATTAATTCGTATCGAATTTCATTTAATTTAGTCAATCTATTAGATTTGGCCATAATTGAAATTAATTTGGCCACAATTGCAATGTAATTGATCAATTAGTTTTAATTAGGCTAAAATTTTAATTCGATTAGCTAAATTAAATTCTGATAATTAGGCTAATTTGATAAATAGCCTAATTTGAAACCCCCAAAATATTGTTTCTACCAAAATTACCCAACAATTGAACCCAATTGTTAACCCACCAGCCAGTCCAATCATTTAGCTGACCTGACCCATATCTTTCTTTAAACAACAGCCCATTCCTTTTCTTCTTCTTAACTACCCAGCCCATTCCAAAACAACCTAGGCCAAACACCTACCCATTCTCGTAACGAGCAGCCCAACAGCTATAACACCTCTAACCCAGCACACCTATACCTTTTATCCTCTTCAGTCAAGCTTTCAAAGAAAAATAGTACACATAAACCAAGTAAACAACGAACATTGACAACAACAACGTCAAACCCAATATCCCTCTTCAACCCAAAATTGCGGTGAACATCTTCGACCCAAAATCGAGAAAACCAGCTTCAACCAGACCCTATCCTTCTTCACACGTCTCACGCATCAGTAGGAGAAAGAAAGAATCCAAAATCTTCTAGAAACAGTCTAGGTGTCCTCTCAACATTGCAATTTCACGAATCTCGAGTATGGGAGTATGATTTCGTACATGTATGACACAATTTCATTGTCTCATGGTGAAAATTCATTTTTCCAAAATCTCATTGGTCCACCAAATTCATAGTGGTACAATTTATTGATGAAACCTCAAACGATGGGGGGATTTTTGAATTTCAAAATTCAGAAAAAAAGACCTTTCTTTTAAATCCCCAAAAGACTCCAATTCGATTTTCTATACAAGAGGTGAGAGGGTCACCGTGTAAAGGGGGAAAATGGGGGTTGGGAAATTCTTTTGGAAATTCTAAGGAGAAAAGAGGGCTTCTTTTTTTTAGAGTGTTGAATTCTGAAATTTTTGAGGGTTCTAGAACTAGGGTTCAGAAATTAGGTCCAGAAAATTTTTGGAGTTTGAATTTGTCTTGAGAGATATTGGGTCTCAAAGTTTCTAGGGTTTGAAAATTTGAGAGTGAGTCAGCTAATCGAAGCTCTGAGTTGACTACGACGCATCTCTGGTGGTTGTGAAATCCACGCCAACTCGTAGCCCATTTTGCTGCTCCTTGAAAGGTAACATACCATCCCGTTTAAGCTTTAGACATCTTCTGCTTCATCTCAACCTTTGAAGTTATAAATTTTTTTAGAAACATGGTGTGCTGGTTATTTAAATCTCTGAAGCTATAAGCTTCTAATCACTTGGTGTGGTGGACTGTTTGCTGTAACAAGCTTTAAAGGCCATTAGGTTTGGTGTGTTGTGACGTTATGTAGATTTAAATGTGATTAATGTGAATACTACGGCTGAATCTATAATTCGGGGATTTCATAGCATGTTTCATTATCATACTAAAGCGGCTAGCTGCACATTCTTTGAAAATATCTACATGTTCGATGTGTTCTATCCATAATTGTCATTGATTTTCGTTATAAGGTGGTGTATAATCACATTTAGTACTGAATATATGAATAGAAGAATAAGAGCAAGAGTGTATTTTCGTTCCCATAATGTCAAAACATTCTCCTTGTTTATCTCAACATTTGCTTTTAGGCGGTTTATTCGAGATTATTGAAAGTTTTTTCTTTCTCTTTTCTCTTTTCCTCTCCTTCATGAAGTCAAATATTTTTTTTATCTTTGTTGTCTTATGCTCAAGATACAAGCACTCAAAAGAGTCAAGCTCGAT
Source organism: Capsicum annuum (assembly GCF_002878395.1). Taxonomy (NCBI): domain Eukaryota; kingdom Viridiplantae; phylum Streptophyta; class Magnoliopsida; order Solanales; family Solanaceae; genus Capsicum; species Capsicum annuum. The sequence goes on from NW_025860999.1 coordinate 22,515, forward strand.
GTATTGGCTTTAAAGCCACAAACCTGCGGGACTCTTATCTTTAATTTTTAATAAGAAGGAAAAGAGTGAATGGAAAATACTAGCACAGTAATGTATTAGCATAAAATAAGGTTAGATAAGGCTTCAAAATATTGCATAGGACCCAAAATAAGTTAATATTCATGTTCTGTTGCCATCACAATTTTATTTCACTTGTAATGTTTTGATTGCTGATAAAGTCTTGTTTAGTTAAAGGCTTATCTTAATAAATCTTGCTGCGTTTAGTCTCTTTTTGGTGGTCAAGTGTTTGTGTTTTTGCATACTTCTCGTTATTTCGTTATTCTACTCTAATGGTTCTCTCTAAAATGCTTTCATGCTTGTTTTAAAAAAACGTTTATTGTTGGGGTGTTTGTTTGTATGAACCCATTTTCAACGTAAGTTTATGAAGGAAGTGTAATTAGTAAGAGTTACTTATAATAAAGGGTGCTATGTTGACCAGAGACTACTTTTCTCATTTTTACATTTGCATTTTCTTTTCATCGTTCATGCACGTTTGTGGGTTAAATACCTTAGAAAAAGTTAGGCATGACATTATATGGTCAACTCTTGTTATATTTTCATTTTGTTTTCTCTTTGGTTGATCATGAATCAACTACATTGTACTGTTTCGTCGTGGTTGAAATTGTTATTTGAATTGATACGGATATGCCTTACTATTTCGATCGGCTTCAGATTATTTGAGACCTATACCATGTTTCCATTTTAGCTAAATCCGCATTAGTTCTCCTTTCAGTTTTCTTCTTTTTGGTTGCTCATGTGTTAGCTAGTTTCCATTGTTTCAGTTTCTTCCTCTCTTCTTTTGTTCGATTAGGTACTAATGTGCTTTATTCTTTCTTTGCATGAAAATTATCTGAGTCCTACATGGACTCTTTACCTTTTGCATATCCATCGATGGTTGTTGAGGCCCAACGTGCTTGTTGGATCAAGCCCAAAAGAAAGTTTGAAGTCAATCTTATGGCATACCGAATGCAAGGAGTAGGAAGGACAGGGGGTGGAGGTACCAACATGGTGGAGTACCCAAAACATGGCGTGGAGAAAATGGAGAATCAAAGAAGTTCAATACGAAGTAATTTCACTCAAACTAATCATTTTTCTGTGGATGCAGGGACCAATACACAAAAATAAGAGTCTTTTTAAAAAATCCCCGAGCAAATTGGGACACACACCAGAGCACTAATGCTCAAGAACGGTATTTTTTGGCAGCCTTAATAATGGGTTTAATACCCATTTATTGAGGACCTGTTGAATTGTCCATCTCACTTCTTGAGATCATGGAGGACAAACAAAAGTGTTTTGTCTTCTTTACAAATATTGTATTTAGAGTTTTTCTAAAAATAGTCGCTAGCAAAAGTGACTTTGTGTCTACTAATTGTATACCTTGAGTACAGGTACATGTAGAAAGCAAGACGCAGACAAACAAACTCAGGTGAAACTATTTTCAAAATGCCAAGAGGGTCATTCATATCATCGCCGAAGGGCCAATTCATATCATTGCCGAGAGGGCCATTTCATATCATTGTCAAGAGGGTCACTTCATAGCATTGCCGAGAGGGCCATTTCATAACATTGACAAGAGGGTCATTCATGTCATTTACCGAGAGGGCCATTTTATATCTGTTGACACACAAGACATAAACGCTGGCGTTGAGGATATCATTACTATTTTATATCTGTTGACATGCAAAGACATAAACGCTGGCGTCGAGGATATCATCAGCATTTCATATCTGTTGACGCGTAAGACATAAACACTGGCGTCAAGGATATTTCATTATTTTATGTATCAGCATCTGAATGCATCAAGAGCACACGAGTTGAAGGGACGCCTTTAAGTCACTATCTAAGAATGGATGATATACAAGATTTCATAGAAATTGACAATTTGAGGATCATCTATAAGTCATATTATTTAAAATAAGATAGTATGCAAGATCACCTATGAGTTGATAGCCTGTAGGTCATCCGTAAGCCACAACAACTTCCTAACTGGATAGTGTGCAAGATCGCCCAAAAATTGATAAGCCGCGTCATATCCAAGATCGATTATGTGCAGGATTACCCAAGGACTAACAATTTGAGTGATATCTATAAGTCATATTGTATCCAAGGTCGGATGATGAGCAAAAACAACTGAAAGCTAGTGATTGCAGGCATATCTGTAAGCCATCTCTTATACAAGGTCGGATAATGTGTGGGATTACCTAGAGGCTAGAAATTCAAAGGATATCTGTAAGTTGCCTCGTATCCAACATAAAATAATGCGCAAGATTATCCAAAGATTGACAATTTAAGGGAAATTTATAAACCGATCATCGGCTATAACCGGAGAAGTTATTATTCCACATACAACAAGTGATATAGGTAAGCAAAAGGGTTGCCACACTAGTACAAGATTAAACGGTTGTAGGGACCGTTCCGCATAAAGTTTTGTCGGTGTCCAAAAGGGCCACCCCACTTTGAAGACATATTCGCTCAATAAATGAGCTAATTATGCAACAACCAAGAAGGTTGTTGTGTCTATTATTGCGAGTTATTTCCTGCCAAACAGGTACACAAAAGGATGACTTCACTTTTAGACAACAACTTACGCAGAGATATGGTAAAAAGCTATACACCTCATTCGTGAATTGGGCTTATTACTAATGATTTCTGTGTGAGATATTGTCGAGAGCATCCGAGCGGATGAAAATCTCAAATCAAAACCACAGGTGCGAACGACTCCAAAAAGGATGCAGCACAACATGGAACTCTTTCTTAGCAGCAAAACGGACATAGTCTAAAGAGGAACGTCAAACTCTTTGGACGCGAGCTAAAGGATAATCACCACCACCATCCAACCACACCTCTGTTAGAAGACATGTGGGTATTTCAGGATATTCTGGTTTCAGCTTCACATCTGGGATATTTCTAAACTCATGTCAAGGGTAATATTCTTTTTCTTTCAAATTCGGTTGGCAACACACTTAGAGTTTTGGAAATTATGCCTAGGTAAATTCTTACCTATGGATGTGAAGAGCTCCACATTCATGGTTAATAGGTTACAAGCCTCTTTTCCGCAACTCGATAAACTTATAACTCATCTTGAGCCAAAGATCGTCTCAAATAAAAGACTATCTTTTCTACCAATTGAGTCGAACTACAAGCAGTATGATTCCCTGAGTCTCGGGGATATGTAACCTGGGCTCTATGTAGAAAACTCGACTGCATTCCAACCTCCCCCAAATCCCTTCATTTCCCAGCTTCTCGATTTTATCGAAAACTCTAAAATCGAGATAGTTTGTAAATTTTCTTGAAAATTGTGCTTAAAATCAAGCTTTATGAACTACAAGTGGCTTGAATTCTCATGTAACCAGAGATATGTAGGAAACCTGATACTGAGGTTCAGCCATAATTCCATGAAACTCGTGCGAAGATTAACCTCTTTCAAATTCGAATTGGTGGTCAGACAAAAATTAGGGACGTTAACCTCCTTTTGCCCAAGGTTACTTGCATCCACCCTACCCAAAGGAAGGGGGCAGTTGTTGACACCTAATTTTTTCCCTCCGCAATCCAATTTAATTTTGAGTTTCTTCAGTTTTAAAATAAAATCGCAATAATTATTTTATTCCAATAAATGCAATTTAAAATATTTATTTGAGTTAATTTTATCATTTAATTAATGATTATACATTTTTGTATTTTTATACGAGAATGTATAAATTTTGTTATTTAAATGAACATTTTTTTAATTAAAATTAGACTTTTATTGATTAAATTTGAAAATTAATCCAAATGGACAAAGTCTTGATTTTTAAATATAATTTATTCTTACACATAATTTATTTGAATAAATATGTCTTTGATTTTATCGAATTAAGAAACTCGGGTTTAAATAAGATAATTCATTTTGAATTTTGACTTAATTTAGCCAATTTGTTAGATTTGACCATAATTGAAATCAATTGGCCCCAATTGCGGCAAATGGCCAAAACTTAAATGAATTGGCCAAATTCCCAATTCCCATAACCTTATTCAACGCAACACATCCCAATTAACAATAATTACCAGCGGCCCAGTCCAATACACTAGCCATACCCGGCCTGTTTTTGGCTTCTCCTCAACAAAACAGCTGGGTACACCTTCATCGACAAGAACACAAAGATCAACGTACATCGAGAAACGACAACTCCTCTAACCCGTCTCCCTATATCCAATTTCCACTGCAAACAACCAACACCGACCAATGCAACACCCGAATGTGAAGCAATATGTAAAGTAAAGAGTCAGATTAAACAAGAGTCAGATTAAACAACTTACAAATTTATTCAAACTTCAATGAAAACATTATAAAATGATTTACAAGAGATCGGGCAAGAGAGAATTTCTAGTATGTGTGGAAATTTCTGATGCCTTCTCTTCTATTACAAGCTGTCTTATATAGACAAGAGATATATTAATTATACATCTGGTGTATACACTTGTAAGGCTATGATTTAATCTTCTTAAAGATAGATTCCCTTTAGCTTTTCTTGAAAGCTGTTCTGAGTGGGGATGCTTTTGAAAAGCAGATTCCTTTGGCTTTTTGTAAAGCTGTCATAAGTGCATGCTTTTTCTTTTTAAAAGCAGATTCCTTTGGCTTTTTGTAAAGCTGATTGATTACTATCCAAAATAGGTTAGGTCCTGTAGATTCCTACGAAGAATAGTAGAATGCCCCTTCAGAAAATAATTCCGGTTCCTTGAACCTCTATATTTTGAAGGGGTCATTTTTGTATTCTTAGTAGGGGTCCATATAGGCCCTAGCGATTCCTTTGGGATTTAACATATCCCCATTGTTATCACTGCTTCCGGTGGAAGAAGCTTCTTCTAGAAGCTGTAGTACTTCTTCGTTGTTGGTTTCTTGGCTTTCCATATCTTGCAAAGCCTTTTTCAATCTTTCTCTGAGCGTCTGTTTATCCTGTGAGACACTTGTTGAAGATGCTGGTTTTCTTTCTTTATCAGGAGTTTTTGGAGCTGCTGGCTTGGGGGTCCAGCCTTTAACCTTTATCTCTTTTGATAGATATTTAATTCTATCTTGTTCTCCTTTGGCGAAGTTCCAGGAGATGATGTAGGATACCCTCTTCTTAATGAAGAATTTGCACATTTGAATATGTTCTGGAAGGGTTATGTATCCTTCTTTTGCGCAAAATTCTGAGAAGCGGCTAAGAAATTGTTGAGGGAGGATTTCTTTGATTCCTTCGAAGTATACCCACCATTCGTAAAACCATCTGGGTATAATGGCATCTACCATAGCAGGACAATATTTAACAAACCAGGTATGTCCGGGTCGAACATAGAGGAAATTGAACCAAGTAGACTTGTAGTCGTACCAATTGTATGTTTGAGGCCTATGTGGCATAGATAGGGCAATGGGAGTATGCAGGTGATCTGCAAACCAGTTAAACGGGGTTAATACCCTCTTGATGGTGAACCTCGAATAGTCGATATATTCAGGATTCCTTTCATTCATTGAATGCTCGACTTCGATAGAATCCGTATCTACCAGAATGGCTTCATAAAATCTTCGGGTCTTAAGTGGGCTCTCGGTATCCACAAAATTTTTGTCGTTGTAGATCGGTTTAATGAGTTGTTCTAGAGGATAGCCCTCATACTCCTTATCTAAGGCAATAATGGGCATTACCTGAGTGGTAACGAATTTAAATTCCTCTTTGATAGGAGGAGTGGGAGTTGTTTTGGCTATTACGGGGTCCACAGCCTGTGCAAAGGTTTCTGGAGACTTCATGGCGTAGCTTTGTTTTGACTGCACCGATGAGCTTGAAGATGACCCTTTATCAAAGGGTTTGTTGGTCTTAAGATCTACCAATTTAGATGGTATTGGTGGAGGGAGCTTAGGAAATTCTGCCAAAGCTGCATACTTATTGTGGAACGGTGAATGTAGTTCCGTCTTTAGTTCAGGCCTCTGTAGGACTGATGGCCTCAAGGGAGCTGATGATGTTGGTGGCAAATCAAATGGTTTAGCCATTTTGGTTTGATCTGGTTAGCTGGTGTTGACTGAAATTTTTCCCAGTGTTGTGGGTCTCATTGTGGCCCTGTAAAAATTCTTTTGTTAGGAAATCGGGAAGGGAATTATGTTCTCCTTTAATAAATTCAATTTGAAAATCAAAGCGAGATAGGAGAGCTTGCCATCTAGCAAATATTTGTTTTGAAACAAGGTTTTTAACATCCTTTTGCAAAATTTCTTTAGCAGATTTACAGTCTATCCTAAGTAAAAATTCCTTATTAACAAGGTCGTCTTGAAATTTTGTGATACATAGCACTATAGATAAAATTTCCTTTTTAACAGTGCTGTAATTCCTTTGTGCAGAATTCGATATTCCGGATGTGAACCTGACTAACTATTCAGGAGAACTTTCATTGACCTTTTGCTTCAGTATACCCCCATACCCTATATCTGAAGCATCAGTTTCAACTATCACGAAGGCTTCAGGGTTAGGAATGCCTAAGCAAGGAAGGTTCTGGACCAAGCTTTTGATTTTGATGACAACATTGGTTTGATCAGGACTCCAAGGAACTGGGGTTTTCTTGTGTCTTTTGTAAAGAGGTTCACAGACCTGCCTAATGTTAGGGATAAAATCTGCAATATAATTGAGACTCCCTAGAAACCTCTGGAGTTGAGTCTTATCAGTAATTTCATTAGGAAACTTTGAGGAGAACTCAATGGCTCTACAAATAGGTTTATAGCTACCTTGATAAAGATCATGTCCTAAAAATCTTATAGATGTCTGGAAGAGCTTCATCTTTTTGGCACTAACAACCAAACCATTGAATTTAACAATCTTAAAGAAAGTATTTAAATGCTTAAAATGGGAGTCAATGTTCTCCGAGAAAATAAGCACGTTATCAATATAAACAATCGACATATATGTATAAGAATTGAAAATATTGTTCATAATGTTTTGAAACTCTGATGGAGCGTTTTTGAGACCAAAAGGCAAAATATTCCATTCATAATGCCCAAAAGGGACATTGAATGCTGTTTTGTATTTATCCTTTTCAGCTATTTGAATCTGCCAGAATCCTGACTTCATATCAAACTTACTGTAAAGGTTGGCCTTGAAAGTTCTTTTCAAAAGATCCCTTTTGTTAGGGATCGGATGTCTGATCCATTTTAAGACCGCATTCAAAGGCTTGTAATTTATTACAAGTCTAGGGGTGCCGCGCTTCTTTTCTGCACTGTTATTGACATAAAAGGCAGAACAACTCCAGGGGGAGTTAGAGCTTCTAATAATACCATTTTTTAGAAGATGGTCAATTTTTTTTTTGCAGATTTCCATCATTTCTTGGTTCATTTGGATGGGTCTGGCTTTAGTAGAAATGGTTTGTTCATCAAACCCTGGAATGTAAGAAAGTTTAACCAAGTGTTTTTTTCGTTCCCAAAAAGCATTAGGGAATTCGAAACAAATTTCACTTTCAAAACGTTGGTGGAGATTGGATATTTTAGTCATCATCTCCGGGGTTTTTAAGGACTGCTCAATTTTCTTGATATGAAGATCTTGTTTAAGAAAATTGATATGGGAAGAAAGTCTGCTAATTTTAAAAACCGTTCGCTCTTTAATAAGGTTTCCTTCTTCTTGCGAGAGGGGCCTTAATAAAGGGAAAAATAAGGTCTGGTTCAAAAGAGTTGTACGAATTCCATCGTAGTCACTCCAGTAAGGTCGAATCTGGTTGACAAAAGGTATCCCTAAAATGATATCTTCTGTGATATCTTCGGTAACGACGAAGTCATTAACAAGGCAAATGCCATTGTTACAGACATGAGCTTTAGGGAGTTGATAATGGATTTCTATTTTTTCTCCCGTTGCTGAGTAAAGACGAGAGGTACTCTTTTGAAGGTACTTTGTAGCTACAAGACCTTTAACGATACAGTTACTATCTGCCCCTGTATCGAAGAGTGCGACTCTGTTAAGAACAAAGTCTTTGTTTATGACGATTTTTACGGCTATGTGTTCGCTATAAGCCTTTATGGCTGTAATAGCTTTGCCGTACGTGGAGGGAGAATCTGAGCCAGGGAAGGAACTACTCTCTGGTTCTCGGAGATGGTCATTAGGGATGACCGAAAAGGTTTTAGGTGACTCTGGCGGAGAAACCTTTTCTGGGGGAGATATATTTTTTAGGACTTGATCCGTAAGAACGTTAAGTTCTACTTGGTCAAGAAGGATTTTGAGATTCTTGATCTCACCCTTTAATGTCGAGATTTCTCCCTTAAGATCAACAATAGAAGGTTCCGCGGGTTTGTCGAATCTAGACATAACCTGTTTCATGCTAAAAGGCTGAATAACGGGTTTGGGGGGTTTCTCTTCGTGAGAAAGCATTAATCGCTTGAGTTCTAAAAGATACTTATTTCTAGCCTCATCATCCTGGATGTGCTCTATAATGTCAAACAGGATTTCTTTAGGATTTCCTGAAATGACATTAACAGTCTTTCTGGTGCAGGTGCAGAATGTACCGTTACAAGCGCATTCTTGGCCAGATTGGGATTGATCCGTCTCGTAAGCGGCGTTGATGAATTCTTCATCGCTGTAGTCGTCACTGGACGAGGTATAGGAGTCCGAAGACTCAGAAGACTCAGGCGAATCTTCCATTATAGAGAATAAACTTGCTCTAGTCTCTTCAGAGAGATCTAATTGGTTTATTTTCTTCTTCTTGTTAGACTTGCAATCTTTCGACCTGTGGCCTGCCTTGCCACAAGTCCAACAAGTATCTTTATCCTTAGGGGTTTTTTGCTTGTCCTTCCTACTAGGCTTATAAGATTCTCTTTTGAAGGGTTTCTTGCTAGAGGTAGTCTTTTTGTGAGGTTTGTAGGACTTCTTTCTATGCTTTTTGCTAGGACTGGTGAATTCATAGTCTTGGCAGAAGGTTCCTAGTCCATAATTGGAAGTACTATCTTTCTTAAGTTGTTTCTTAAGTTTAAGGTCAGTGCAGAGATCTATCCCTATAGTGGTGATGAAACTGATTAAATTGCCATAGGTTAGGATATCATAAGGAATTTTTCCCTCGAATCTATCCTTAATTTTTGTTCTAACCTTTTCTGCAAATAAAGAAGGAAGACCACTAATGAATCGTTCCTTCCAGAAATCATTGTTGCAGTCAGGTCGGATCATGACCTTTACTAGGAAGGTATCCTTGTACCATCGGAAGTCTGCTAGGTCTTTGCAGGTGAGATTGTTGAGGATTTCCAAGCTCCTGTCTTGGAATAATTTGGGTTCTCCTATGAAATGTCTGGCTATGTGGTATAGGAGAGTGGCACAAGCATCTTCTTTTGCAACTTGCTCTAGAACTTCTTGGCCATTTTCACTTTTGACCACTGTTTCTATGGCTGTGGCTCCATAGATAAGGTTCTTAATTTCATCAGTGAAGTAGTTGTCCCACCAGTGTTTGATCATACCAGTAAAACCTGATACAATCATGGTAGCTGCCTCTTTATCAGTGGCTCCTCTGATTTTGTAAGCCATGATAGAAATGCCCATTTCATGAAGTTTGTTGTAGATTTGGTGTTCAGCCAAACCGTCAATATTCCATTCAGTTATTCCTCTGCCATCATGGTTGAAGGTTGAGAGGAAGGGATTCTCTTCGAATTAAACGTCTGGAGGAGATGGTTTTTTGTAATAGTTTTTCCTAGTGGAAAAATGATCACTGATGAGTTTAGAAAGAGAGTTTTTCTGGTTACTGGACTCAGCTTTCTCAGAGATTTTAAACTTAGAAAGCTTGTCGCTGATTTGTTCCAAGATTTTTCCTGAAACCTTGAAGTCATCACTGAGATTTGGGAATTTCTCTTTTTGGAATTCAGGAATCTTGAAGATGGGGTTGGTTATAGGATTAGGACCTGGAGTGCCCTTTTCAGGAGCGGGGGAGCTAAAAGGAAGTATCGAGTTTTTAGTCTCTCCTATTTGCTGGGAGATAGTGTGAAGGACCTGATTAGTATAGTTGTTTTGTTCAACTATCCAATCGAGGTCTCTATTGATAGGGGCTGATAGAGGCCTATCATGCTTCTTCTTGAAGGGTGAAGCATTGAGGACTTCATTGGAATGAGGAATTTTTATCCCTTCGAGAGGAGGAGTAACTGATTCAACTATCTTGTTACTCTGGGTATACCATTTGTTAATGATAACGTTGAGGGATTCATTTTGGTTTTCCATTCTGCCGGTGAACTCAAACCACCGGAAGAATTCTATGTCACATCGGAATCTTTTCATATCGGCTATCCATAGCCGTCCTAACTCCTTTTGTTGTTCTTTGGAATAAGTACTGGTGTACCATTTCCTTTTTATTGCGTCCTTAGGAAGGTACCAACGGACTTCAAGAGCTTTAAGGTCAGGTGTATACTCTTCATCAGATTCGATGACGAGTAGGCTGGGGTCAATCCTAATTTTCTGACGGGATATGGAAGGGGGAGGTTCCATATCTGAGGCTGTAGGACTGCCTGGATCATAAGGATTTTCAGGTTCTAGGGACTCATGGACCCTAGTGGATTGCTGATAATAAACTTTCGGGACGGGGCCAAAGAAGTCGACTCCTCTTACTTTGCCCTTGTTATTATCATTCTCTTCACTTCCCTCCTGGGTTTTTGAGGTGGAAGCTTGGTGCGAGACAGAGCGTCGAAACGAAGAGTTCCGAGGAGTGTCAAAACCGAGGAATTTTAAATCAATCGAGCCATCAGGATGCTGGATAACTCATTGTATTTGAGATTTTTCGGGATAGGTATGAATGGGTTGGGTGATAGCATCAAAGTGCCATTCATTACTATGGATGACATCATCCCAAACCAAAGGCTTAGGGACAAAGACATTGGTTCTGTCTTTATTGGCCTCCATGAGGGTGGTGACACCCCTAGGACTCGTGAATCTAGCTTGAGGTGCTAGAGTTTTACCCATTAGTCGATAGTATTCTCTGTATATTATCGCGATTTCTCTAGTATTATCCTTACTATTCATGTTTTTTGTTTTAACATTAAGAGTTAAAACATCCATGATGTTAGGATCATTGATGTCTACGGAGAAATTAGGGTAACAGTTAAAGTAAATCGGGCTGTCGGCTAGGTTACTTTGAATGACTCCTAAGAGTGAGTCGTCAAAATTTAATAGACGAGCATCTTTTAGTATAGCACAGACAGGGATGTCTAAGCCCTGTCGAAAAAGTGGCTTAATGGCAACCTGAACTAGTCTGATATGTAGATAATTAAACTGATGTTTGAATCGGTCTATGTCGAGGTTATTTAAAATTTGTATAATTTCCAAAGAATTATTAATGGCAACAGTAGACTCAGAGGTCTTAATATTATGTTTTTTGAAAAAACTAAATTTTCTGATTTGATAAATCGTATTAAATGACTCTTCTGGAATACTCCAGTTTTGAAGATTATTTTCGATATTAGCAATCTGAGTTGCTTTAGAAGATAGGTTGATAGTATTTTTTGTATGAACGTTGGAATTCATATTTTGAAAATACTGTCTAGAGACTGACTGGGAAAGCAAAGATTTTCACATAAGAAAGCATAAAACAATTATCAACTATGATACAACCTATAATAAATTAAAATAATACATCGAAGGCTTATGGGATCTAATCAAGTCTTAATAGCTTTATAACAGACTTATCTTAAGTGTTATCTTAGTGACGGGACTACCAACAGGGTCGTACGCTTACCTTAGCTGAGACCACACTTTCAGGCTGACCAACGTCTAATTACTACAATGATGACTACAATTACTTTGTCATCTGCCACACCCATATTCATTTGTACAACCACAATTATCTGTCATCTTTCAGACTTATCATTTGTACAAGTATAGTTAATTTTTGTCATCTTTCATACTTATATGTACAACTATCACATTCACATCAAGGAATGGAGCAAATCAATATAATGTGGTGAATTTCATGACTTTTCTAAAAAATATATCATTTTGCTTTAGTCAATATATCATGTTGGACCTTGAACCCAACGTCTTAACCAAATAAAAGCATATTGGCCATAACTCGTAGGAACTTGAACCCATTGTCTTAACATCGTGATGCACCGAAGTTCAAATCGATGTCTTACCCTCAACCAATATCAAATAGACCAAAGTATAATAGGATTTTTGAGCATTTAAAAATTAGTAGCAATAACAGAAAAAATAAATCACAAATTAAATCAGATGAGAAACATAACAACTTCTTTCAATTATAGTAGCTAAATATGTATATTGATTCTAATTAGCATTATAATCATGTTAAGTTAATATTCTGTTAAATCTTAAAAGTAATTAGATTTCAACAAAAAATATGAAAAAATAATAAAAGAACCCAAAATACAACACAATTACAACAACTAAGTTAGAAAATTTGATATTTTGAAACTATTTAATTATAGTATATTTAGCTGTACTAATTTCATGTGCCAAATTCATGAAAACACAAGGAGAGAATAATTATGAATTTTACAACTTGTATAGATAAAACAAATGAATTAAGGGCTCGGGTATCCAATCCCAACTAATATAGAATTAAAATATAATTTGTAAAGATATATAATTAAATTGTGTCCAAACTTACTTGAGAAAATTGAAGGAAAGGTGTCTTTTAAGTCTTGAATGAAGAATTGGTGACATTGACCAACTTAAAGGGCCAACCATCACTAGGAAATTTGATTAAGTTAATTGTGGACCTGATTAATATTTTCAAAACTTTTTAATCTTTTCAAAAATACAAATCAACCCTACCCACACCCCTCTTCAATCCAAATCAACCACTCTCTCTCTCGACAGCTTCTCTCAACTCTCTCCCAACCAAAGGTTCTACAAAATTTCTCCCTTCAACCTCTAGCAACAAATAGTCAGGCGAGTTTCTTTTCTACTTTCAATCATCAATCAATGTGAAGACTTCTCTGGCGACAACAACTTCGAGTTCTTCATCGTCCTATTTCCTTTTTCACAGGTAAAAAATTATGAAGAAACAAAGAAACTTGAGCCAACTACTCTTCTAGTATTGAAATATGCACTAAATAAAACCTTAATTTTTGGCATTTCTTCGACTTGTTGTTGTACTATTTATTTGAATTTGTTGGTAATTTTTGGTCACAGTTGATATTCTTAGTGTGTATGTGTGTGTGTGTGTGATGTGTTGGCGTTGATGGGTTGATTTGTTGTTTGTCTTGATCAAAATGGTATTGAAATAGATGAAACATCTGATGTAACAGATGAAACATCTAATGCAACAGATGAAAATCTGATTCAACTATGAAAATCTGATGCAACAGGTGAACAATCTAATAGATCATTCATCTGTTGCGACTGATGACTCTTTTGTTTGGAAGAAATCTAAATAATATTGATCCAATAGATAACTGATTAGTGATCAATTTTTATTCTTTTCAACGGTTTACTCTTTATTTTGCAAAAGATTAGTGACTGTTTTTATTCTTTCCAACGGTTTACTCATCCATTGCAATAGGCCGATTATATATTACAACAGATAACATACCTGGTGCAACAAATTAGTGATTTTTTTTATAGTTTCCAATAAATTACTCATCCATTGCAACAGGTTGGTTATATGTTGCAACAGATAAATTACATGGTGCAACAGATTAGTGATCTATTTTTATTCTGTCCAATAGTTTACTCATCCGTTGTAACAGGTTGGTTATATATTGCAACAGATAACATACCTGGTGCAACAGATTAGTGATATATTTTTATGATTTCCAATGAATTACTCATCTGTTTCAACAGGTCGGTTATATGTTGCATCAGATAAAATACCAGGTGCAACAGATTAGTGATCTGCTTTTATAATTCCCACGGATTACTCATTCATTGTAACAGGTCGGTTATATATTGCATCATATAAAATACCAGGTACAACAGATTAGTGATCTATTTTTATGATTTCCACAAATTACTCATCCGTAGAAATAGGTCGGTTATATATTGCAATAGATAACATACCTGGTACAACAGATTAGTTGTCTGTTAGAACTGTTATATTACTGTTATGTATTAATTAATTATAATCTATGTTATGTTTCTATTAATTTAAGATAATATGGCTCACAAAAGAAAAGAAATCGAATCAAGTCCAAGTAAAGGAACAAGTGCAGGCTACATCCATCACTCTATGATCTTGCTTTACAAGCGTTATCTCAATCAGGAGCAGAAGATAATGAACACGGAGAGGAGCAATCTTTCAAAAGAGGTGATCCAAATTCTAATAGCCCTTTCGCCGAAGAGTTGGTCAAAACCTTCAGCATTGATTGTTATCTAGTGAGAATGCAGTGCGATGGTGCCACAGATTTAATAGGTGATCTCGTGGTTAAGTCGGTTATGGGAAAATCTTTTGACGCCTTCATAAAATAACTTTAAGAACAAAAATTGGATTCTTAGTTCAAGGAAAGCTATTTTGGGCAATATCTTGATTTGCCAGAGGCCAATAATGCTTATTTTCAGATGAAAATGGTATATGATCTTCTCAATCATAGGTTTATGTATGAAAACAAAGATAAGATGGATGAGGTGTGGATAAATTACTGTGGCATACCTATTTGTTTTGGTTGGAAGGATTTTGCCATAGTTATCAGACTAAAATGTTATCCTCCTTCTCCTTCTCAAGTTATACCTACTCTGACCCAAAAAAGCACCCCACACACCCAAAAAGGCAAAGGTAAGTTGAGTGATCATGATAACCTGGTGTCCATTATTGTTCTAAGCTTCAAAAATAAAAATCTGATAGAAGCGTTGAAAAGTAAATCATTGTGCTTGGTTTGTTTTGTACATAATGTTCTTTGGTCGAGAGGTGTTAACAATAACATAAGCCTCATTTTGATAAATCTCTTTGAGGATCTTGAGGCATTTAACAACTATCCTTGGGGTTATAAAATCTTCAAAATGACAGTCGAATATTTTCTGACTCCTTTAACACCAAAAACAGTCAACTTATATGGCTTTCCATGGGCTTTCATGGTAAATATTTCTTTTATCATGGTATGATTCATCATTTTTTTATTTAATAATATTTTTTATTTATTGGAGTTATTTTATAGGCTTGGGCATTTAAATCCATTCCTTATTTGAGACAACAAGTTAACTACCAGGAAGAAGTTTTCTGTCCAAGAATTCTGAGATTATTGTCAGCCAAAATCGATAAAAATGCAAAATTTCTTGATCTTTTCAATCCCCTCAAGGAAGCAATAATTCCAATTCAAATCAAGTTTTTGTTTTAATTAATGATTAAATAATGTCATCATCATTCTTAATATATGTATCGATTTATTTTAGATTGTCCATCCGTGGGTTGTTCCGACTAACCGAGAGTTGAAGATGCTATTTTTTGTTACTTTACGATCTGTGCAAACTTTATCGGACCCTAAGGTCATTGATGGAATAAAAATAAAATTGTTTGGAGCTACAACCATCACAAGAAAAACAATTTTCGAGGGTGGGACTAATGATGCTCCTCTTACAGTTTTTGAAACAACAAGCCATTATGATTATTATCATAATGGTTGTACAAATTTTTATCCAGATTTTGCCACATCTAACAAATGTTCTGCATGCAAATGTCAAGACTTCAAGGTGAAACATGATGGAGTGATTAATGCTATTAATACACTAACTGCTTTTGTAAAGAAAATGACATCTAAGAGGGGTGTCATTCCATCAAAGAGGATTTCATATCCAGACACTCCACTAGAGATCAAGGCATCTATGAGGAGAAGGAAAAACACTTCCAAGGCATCATCAAGCATTAAAAAAAGCAAGATTGCAATGCCTCTGTCTTTTTCTTGCACCGATGTTCAGTGTGCAAGGGACATAGGAGAGCAGCATGAGCTAAAAAAGGTTAATGTACATCATCTGTTCCGAAAACAAACAGGCATATATCTATTTCAATAGATGATACATCTGCTGAAAATTATCAAACAGATATATACATTTGTTGAAACTGTTGTCTAACCTGTTGCATCAGATTCGTTATCTGTTCAAAATTATCGTACTGCTCTAATTTACCTGTTAGAATTTGTCCCAACAGATAATCCATCTGATGCAACATAAGACTCATCTATTGCAACAAATATACAATCTGTTGTATATCTCTACTTAGCATTGACAATTTTGGCTTTCCAGGTGGATGTCACAGTAGAAGCTATTGCCGAAGAGCATAGTATCACAGTTGACAATCCATCAATTGCTTTCAAAGAAGAAGAAAAAGTGAAGCCTGTCAGTTTGGGAGAATGGAAGAATTACCCATTTGAAGGGTTCAACATCTCGGACGAGGCTTCAAAAAAACTAACATAGTTGATCAAGACTACTCAGAATGGATTGCCGATGGGCTGTTAAAGAATCATGCCGGCAGGTATATAAATTAATTTTATAGATATTGGTTTATACAATTCTTGTTGTAAGAACCTGACATTAACACATATAAATCATCATGTAGAAAATAAAATGATGAGTTTTACAAAGTGAACTAATCGAGTCTTGGTTTTGATATGTTCGACTTTGTTGTTGCACATTTCGGAACGAAGAATTGGTTCTATTTAATGCCACAGCCCCAAACTTGCTGGAATGATGAGGTTTAAATGACATACATATCACTATTAATTAATACTTTATTTAATTACATTTGCATATTGATTTTATCGTCACGTAATCCAAAATGTTTGATAATATGTGCAGCACATCGATGTCATTTTTTACTACCTCCAAAAGAAGGTCAAGTTGAAAACATAAGAACAATACAGATATACGACAGACAATTGTTTGTACAAAGTTTACATCAATAATGCCTACGATAGGTATTGTCAACAATAGCTGGAGGTTTTCTGAAATGAGGGACGCTTAATCAACATCATCAAAGGTTTTAGCATTTCGACTGGCTTACCTTGGCTTTTTGGTTGACGAAGTGTACATCCCAATCAATTGTTGTAATGAATTCCATTGGGTGTTGGTTGTCATCGTTTTAAAAGAGAGGAACATCCGAGTTTATGACTCGATTTTGTGAAGGAGATGTTCTGGGCCGTCGTCTGAGATACAAAAATTGGCTAAAATATTGTCTACTTACCTTGATATAAGTGGCTTTTTGGACCAAAAGGTTCATACTGATTGGTCGACGATTGAAGCATACCGGGATAAAATAGCTAATCCATTTGATTTACAATATGTTGAAGGAATTTCTCAACAAACCATTGGTAGCCTGTAAGTTTAAGTGTCATGATTTAGTTTTATTTCACAAATTTCCTCACTCTTGCATGAGGTGCAAGATAAAGATTATCTATTTTTTTTATAACGCAGGTATTGCGGTCCTTTTGTTGCCACCTACTAAGAGTATTTGAGCAATGGATTACAAGTACCAAATGATGGACTTGATTCTGGATTACTCCGCAAAATATATGCTGCTCTTTTATGGAAATATGGAGAAGCAAAAGCTCAAAACCCGTACGCAACCAATGTTCCGTAGCACTAGATGAAGAACAACTTGTGCATATTGATTAGATCTTTATAGCTTGATTCCGTTAATGTAATAACCTATCCTCCTTGGTTTAACTTGTTGATTTATTTGTAGAGTAGATCGTTTGTACCCATAATGATTTTTTCACTTTTTATTTATTTTTTGAGTTATTTCATGTAATTTTTGAAGGCTTTGATGTATTTTATTTTGTATATGAATATAATTTAATTCTTAATTTTCAACATGTTAATTGAAATGGAGTACTGGATTTAAATATCACAACAGATAATACATCTGCTACAACAGATGACATATCTTATCAGATATTTTTAGAAATATGTTGCACTATGAGATGCAACATGTAGGTCATCTGCTGGAAATTATATAACAGGTCTTTCTACTTTTTTGATTTGCTCCAATAGATTACCAATCAGTTACAACAGATAGATTATATGCTGCAACAGATCGTATATCTGTTGTGATAGACAGACTAGGAATATTTGCATAATACAGCAGATGACCAACCTATTCCAATAGATAATCAATCTATCACAACAGGTACTATATCTATTATGATAGATATAAAATCTGTTGCATTATAAAAATTTAACTTGGCCAGACATAAAAATTATTGCTACTACATGTAAATTTAATTGGCTTGAAACAAAAATTTGTTATCATGTTCGTCTCTGTCTTTGTATA
Organism: Capsicum annuum; assembly: GCF_002878395.1. Classification (NCBI taxonomy): domain Eukaryota; kingdom Viridiplantae; phylum Streptophyta; class Magnoliopsida; order Solanales; family Solanaceae; genus Capsicum; species Capsicum annuum. Next base: position 40,716 of record NW_025860999.1, read on the forward strand.
TGTTTTTTTATACACGGGCTCCAACCATTTAGTTAGTACCCCATATGCATAGACCCATTACATCTTTCCCACAACAGTGTCGCACACACCGGTCATTTGTGTGCCGATTAAAAAACACTCGATGTTTGCAAGCGAGTATGGCCTGCACGCTGCACCAGTTGTATTTCTTAGGAGCTGGATGTTCTTATTTAAACCTTCAAAAACCTATGATTCCTTTGCTAAGACTTCAACCGACAAATGATCCATCATCTTACTCTGCGTCAATAACTTGCACAATAACTTTAAGAGTGGTTGTATGTGGATTAAAAATATCTTCTCGCTGAAGACAGGTAAGTTGCAGTCATAAACCTTAATCTTTTCCTCGTATAGTAGTATATAAACAGTGAAAAAATGTGTGACATCCACGTTTATGAATGCAAGGATTCTCTTTACCTTAGTCCAGCTCTTGCCGTGTGGATATGGCCTCTTCCCTCTAACATATTTAATCACTTCTTTATCCCATTAGAATGTAGAAATTAACTGATCAAATCCCAGGCCACTGGAATCAGCTATCTTATAGAGTTTAGCGTACCTATCCTTAAAATTATTGTAGAAGTTGAGGTCCATTATCTTATCGGCAGTATCATAAGCATCCGGGTACGCTAATTGCCTGCCCCTTATGAGGCAGAGAATTTCATCAACATATTGTGGTATAAGAAGATGATGAAAACATAATACCTAGTACATCTTGTGTTATCTCAATCGTACCACACACGCATATTTTTCATATTTGAGAAGTCTTTGGCGGCAAATGAATGCATGGTGTATTCTTTTTGAACCTTCATCTTGATGAATTCTTCCAGTTCCTTCTTCTTCTTCTCTTTGCCAAGTGCCACGAATATGTCCACCTTCTTCAGCGGCCCTTGAACTTCAACAACTCTTAGAGCGGGAGGATTTGCAATTTTTGCTAAGTTTAGAACAAAGAGAATTTGTCTAATTTTTCTTCTCTTCCTCCTATCCTTCACTGTAGGAGTCCATGGCTCCCTAACCTCATTATAGGTATGATACCCCTCCTGGATTTCAACTCCTCGGAAGCTTCATCAATAGCCTCTAGATTTTCAAGGAGTTTATCCTCTCTGTCCTTGCACACTTTGTATTTGCAATGAGAATATAAGGGTGAGAAGGGGTGAGAAAGACCACTATAAGGGTAAGAGGGATCGGTGTAGGGGTGATAGGGAGGACCTGTACAAGGAGTGTTTTCAAATATATTTATTTTTTACTGAGCACCAACATGCTCATAATCACGACTGGCAGCAGCAGCAGGATGGCTACCACTATAAAAAAGAACTCCACCAGCAACCCCCAGAAGAAGCACCCGAATCTATTGTAGTTTGAGGTTGGTCATGAAAAGCTTCAACATTAGGTTGACCTTACTTAACTTCTCTTCTTATGAATGTTGCTCCGGCCAATTCCTTCTTTATTAACTCGACTGTTGGGTCTTCTTTTGTATCAACAAGACCCAGAGTAAGAAAAAAAGTCATCCCAGCTCATCAATGGTAGGCACGATCCAAGGATGCACAACCTATAAAAAAGACAGGAGAAATTTAAATCATATAATAATAATTTACAGTCAGTGGGGTTATATGGGGCTCGGGTTACATGGATATTAACACCGCCAACTTATGCAACAGATGATCTAGCTACCGCAACAGCTGATATGTATGTTGAAATAGATTGATAGTATGTTGCATCAGATTACCTATCTATTGCATAATTTATAGTAGATGGGTAATCTGTTGAGTAGCGTTCAGAGAACTAGAGCAGCAGATGGTTAATCTGTTGCACCAGTTATAGTTGACGGGTAATCTGTTGTAACAGATGACCCATCTATCGCAACAGATAGAACACCTATTTTAATATCTTTCTTTGAGGCAAATTATTTTAGTTGAAAGACGTACTACATCATACGGAGGGTTAAAGAGATCAGACTCATTAATATATTTTGTTGCTCTCTGTTGCAGCCAACCACCTAAGGATCCTTGGATGAGAAACCTTATTCGGGTAATCCTTGAAGTTCTTTCGGAAGGGAGGAATGACTTCACATGCCCAAGCAAAAAAATTGTAAACAGGAAGCAAGTACAAAAAAAAGTCATAACTATATTCAGTATAAATTAATGAATGAGTACAAATAGTGATAAATTTTACCATGAAAGCCCAAGGAAAGCGATATAATATGGTCGTCTTTGGCTTTAGCTTTTTCAATAAATATTTGATAGTCAAGTAGTAGCTGTCATATCCCCAGGGATAATTGTTGAATTTCCCAAAATCATTAGCAAGTGCCAACAAATCATGTTCTATTACCTTCCTAAGTCTCTTGCCAATAAAATGGAATGGACAAACCAAACTAAGCACAATTTCTCCCTATAGTGTTTTGGTATGTCTTTATTCTTGAGATCTGCCATCAAATCGTCAACTCTGTAGATAGGTCCAACAATGAACAACAACCCATCTTTTTTTACCTTGCATTTGTTGGACCTTTTGTGTGGTGTTTTCTTGATGAAAGGTTCTTCTGGACGATCACATCTTAAGCCCGTCACTATGGCAAACTCTTTCAATTCAAAACAAACCAACTTGCCACAGTAGTTGATTCAGACTTCATCCATATTTTTTTCTCCCTTCTTTGGACCTCCATTATCTCCTGTATACTTGATCCTGTGCTTGAGGAGGCCATATACCATGATCATTGGGAAACAGAGAGGGAGGCCCCCAGACAACTCAAGAAAGTAAGCAAAACAGCTCTTCTTAAAAAGCCCATCTATGTTTTCCTTCTTTATAATACTCTTAAGTTCGTTAAAAAGTTTCCCCAACTGACATTTAAGTACAATATCACGAAATACTACGTTAGGGTTACTCATCGGCATCGCAACTCAAAACCCAATGATACTAATAGTTTTGCCAAAACCATGCTGGGATTTTAATGTTATTTCATGCTTCATTGGTGAGAAGGAGTTATCACTTTCCTCAGCTTCATTTTGCCCTGACTGAGATTGTTCTGGAAGTTCCTTCGAATCTATCATTTTTGTTGGGTGGTTAGAAGTTAATACACTTTCATTTTCTTTTCTTTTGAGAGACAACTTTTAACTACAAATAATAGAAAAATAAAAAATACATTGCATTTGATGTGTACATAATTTTTTATAAAAACGTGAAGCAAATTTTAATAAATTATTCTATGCCACATAACAAAAAAAAATTCTCCAACAGACAACCCATCAGTTGGAATAGATGGAGAACCCAAATCTATTTGAAGACCTATTTAATATCTCCCAATAGTTATTCTACCTGTTACCACAGATGGACAAATTTCAATAAATTATTCTACGCCACATTATAAAAAAATACTCCAATGGATAACCCATCAGTTGGAACAGATGGGGAATCTATTTGAAGACCTATTTAATATCTCCCAACAGATCTTCCACCCGTTGCAACAGATGGACCACCTCCACCATAACCAATGCCACCAATACCACCACCAATGCCACCAATACCAATACCAACACCAAGACCACCACCACCACCACCAAAAAACACAAATACCAACACCACCAATAATAGCCACCAACAACACCACAAACACCATCCAATAATACCACGACAATCAACAAAATACTAAGAGAAAAACTAGGGTTTTCTCGGGTGCTTCCTACCTTTTTAGCATCGAAACTCAAAATTGTTAACCCATTCTCGAAGATAATACAACTAAAAGTCTTCTTTTTCATCATTAACTAAAAAGCTCTATTTTTTAGAATAAAGAACAAATGTAGAACTCTTGTCAAACTCTGTTACCTACAAAGACAGGGAAAAAAATGGATACAAGCGGGAATAAAGTCAAAAAAACAACTATATGTGGTTGTAAATGGGAAGAAAATTGCCCTATTTTAAAGGGTTGAGCAATATGTTGAGTAGTTGTTATTTGTATTATTGAGAGAGACAGAGAGGAGACCCCGAGAGACACAGAGAGAAGATTGAGAACTTCAAATTTGAAATGAAAAGTTTTTAACGCAAATGGATGATTTGTATGGGTTGATTTGTAATTTCGGAAAAAAATGACAAGTTTTGAAATTGCTAATTTGGTTCGAATTGATCTTAATTAATTTTAAAATTTTTTAAAAATATAGTTTTTAAAACATTGAGTTGATGAGAACTCATTTCAACTTAGAGTGATCGATCGATGACTTGGGTCGGGATAAATGCAATACCAACGCCATGCAATTTCAAACACTCAATTGGATTTATGGTTGACCCTGTGAGCTCATTCATTCATCCCTAGTTCCACCTAAATCA